>NC_045959.1:23800519-23837948 GCF_010909765.2 Amblyraja radiata | reverse complement strand
CCCCCTCCCTCTCTCCCTCATGTGGGAATTTTTACGTAAGAATGTCAGCTCTGTATATGCAATAATGATTATGCATTCATGGAGTTGTACATTAAATATTTTTTTATAATGTTGGTTTCTGCTGCATGTTTATTAGTGATTTGAAAATCACAGGCTGCAAAAATAAAATCAGCTGATGCATCAAGTTGGCTCCACATATTATCCTGGAGCATTCTGACTCGATACTTCCTAACACTCGCCTTCCCTCCAGCCATATAATCGACATACATTGAGACATATTTAAACATAGAACAATACAGCACAGGAACAGGCCCTTCGGCCCACCATACCTGCACCAACCATGATGCCAATCTAAACTAATCCCATCTACCTACCGAAGGTCCCTTTTCCTGTATTCACTGCCTGTTCTTTTGTCTATCTAAATGTGGCTGTTGTATCTAATTCTACCATTTCACCTGGCAATATGTTCAAGGCACCCACCACCGTTTATGTGAAGCAAAACCTTGCCTTATAAATTTCATTTGAGCTTTTCGATCCTGTGAAGTAGACTAAATATGCTGGTAGGAACTGCAGATGCTGGTTTAAAAACTGGATAGACAGAAAGCTGGAGTAATTTAGCGGGACAGTCAGTATTTCTGGAGAGAAGGAATGGGTGATGTTTCAGGTCGAGACCGGATTGGGTCTGAAGAAGGGTCTCGACCCAAAACATCACCCATTCCTTCTCTCCAGAGATGCTGCCTTTCCCACAATGCTACTCCAGCACCCTCTCCATAGCCTCCATTCTTGTAACGTAGCAACCAGAACTGGATCCAATACTCCAAATGTGGCCTATTAAACGTTTTGCACATCTGCATTGGCTTGCCAGGTTTTATTACTTAATACACTAACCTGTGAAGAGTGGCATGCTACACTCTGGAATAATGCTTTCATAAAAATGTAGGTGGTTTGATAAATAATTTTGCAACAGATGTAAAAATTGAGGTTGAGGACAGCAAAAGAGATTGTCAAAGAATATAGCACAATATAGATCAGCTGGAAATTGGGGAAGAGAAATAACACGTGAAGCTCAATCCAGACAAATTTGAGGTGTGCGTTCTGGAAGATCAATTGCAGAAAAGCAAGAAGAAAGTAAGCAGTAAATAGTTGAAGCCTTCGGAGCTCTGATGTGCAGAGGGTGCAAGTCCATAGTTCTTTGAAAGTGGTAACACAAGTGGGGTAGATGATAAAGAAGGCATGTGGCATGCAACCTTTCCATTGATTGTGGCATTAAGTCTAAAGGTTGGTAGTTATGTGGTAGCTGTTTACCACTTTGGTCAGACTACCTTTAGAATATTGTATGCAATTCTGGCACGACACTATTGAAAGAATGTGGAGGCTTTGGGGAAGATGCTGAAGAGGTTCACCAGAATGATCCTGGGAATTTTGTTCATTTGCTACTTATTTAGATAGAAATAATGGAACCATTGAGCAGGTCTGCGGAGAGAGAAATTGTAAATATTTCAAGTTGGGAGCTTGGTAAAGCTAGACAGGAACAACAAAGAGGAGCAGAGAGGGAAAGTTGTCTGTCTTTACACCAATTAAATGACACAAGGAATGATGGACAAGGGATGATAAGAGAATAAAATAATCAGTCGAGAAGAGGCAGATGTGGGAGAAACAAAACCATTATCTGAAATTAAGGAGCTTCATTATGAGGATTGAAGGTGTGACTCCAGTCAAATTATGTTTATGACATTTGACTGAACCCCCTCGCATAACTCCACAACTGATAGTCATCTTAACATCTTAAATAGAACTTCAGATTTTTTTGCTGATGAAGTAGAAGGGAAGGGAATCAAAATTGTGCTGTGATTCCCATTGACTTTTAGAAGCCGTGTTCGTGCAAATGAGATTTAAATGCAGTAATAATAATAATAATAATAATAATAATGGATGGGATTTATATAGCGCCTTTCTAATACTCAAGGCGCTTTACATCGCATTATTCATTCACTCCTCAGTCACACTCGGTGTTGGTAAGCTACTTCTGTAGCCACAGCTGCCCTGGGGCAGACTGACGGAAGCGTGGCTGCCAATCTGCGCCTACGGCCCCTCCGACCACCACCAATCACTCACACACATTCACACACATTCACACACAGGCAAAGGTGGGTGAAGTGTCTTGCCCAAGGACACAACGACAGTATGCACTCCAAGCGGGATTCGAACCGGCTACCTTCCGGTTGCCAGTCGAACACTTAGCCCATTGTGCCATCTGTCGTCCCAAAATTAGAAAAGTAAATAAGCACTAGCATTGATTCACAATTAATTTTAAGGAACATGGTTGTAGTAGCGCAACGGAGAATTAGTAACAGCAAAATTATCAGCACACTGATTTATAACAGCACCACTCCATGCAGTTATTGTGTTCACATCCTCTTTCCTGCATCTGGTGCTATAGATGGGAATTGGGAAGATTTTTCTCTGAAATAATGCAGACAAAATTGGTGAGTAAAGATCGTTGTTTCTTGCAATCAGATGGAATTCTCGGGTAAATGGTAGCTGGTGTTGATAGAAGTGTTTAAATTGGTCAATATAAGTGACTGCCAGGTCCAGGAGTAGTTGTTTACTGTGTAGATAGCCAGCCGACCTGAACAGAATGAAAAGTCCGTTTTCAAAATGTACTCCATTCGTTAAAATTCTAAGATTATATAAGAACAAAACATTCGATTCATCATTTCATAGAAAGTAACGTTATTCCATGTACAAATGAAGCAAATAGGTGATGGCGTTTTAACAAACTTTTAACGAAACTGTGCAGTGACAGGACCTCAGCTTTACTGGGCCACTTCCCAATAGAGATGCTACAGATATCCAAACGATAACTTGGTTTACTTATTTATACTGGGTGGAATAATTGTAGATTAAAATGTCCAGGATGTGCTCTAGCCCCTGCAGTGCCCAATGAGGTCTCTAGCGACCTCTCCTTGGACACAAACATATCCTCGTAGGTTCAGATAGACACTTGTCCAGATGGTTGCCCTGAACAATATTGGACAGAATCATGCAAAAGCTCCACACTTTATCATATCACATCATCTTTTCCTTCTTCAGAACAGGCCACCAATGGATATTAATTCCTGAAATGCCCTGTGATCCAACAATCTGCCACCTTCAGCGTATGGCAACAGCAAACATCAGTCGATTATTCAGATCTTTTATACCACCCAAGAGGACAAATATGGCTGCAGCTTTCCTTATTTGAGTGCAGCACTCCCTAATTGCAGCACTGGGAATATCAGACTGGATTTTGTACTGAAGTTGAAACTGAGACTTCATTGCTGTTATTGAGGAATGTTGCACTTTGGAGCTGCTACCTTTCAGATGAGATGTTGAACCAAGACCTAATCTTCTCTCTTAGTGGTGCTGGAAGTGTTTACAAATACACAGGGCAAGATGTTAAAAGTCCAAAGTGCCAAATACTCCCGATGGTGATGGGAGCCTTCTGCACTCACCTATGCTCCTCCGATGTTGAGAAAGGCTAGGCAGACACGTCATTGGGGTTATCAAGTGGGCACCTACTTTCATCGACGTTTTGCTGATTGAGCCCACGGCGTCCCCAGTAGGCTCAGCGGTGCATTCTGGTGTCCCAGAACCACCCCCCTCTGCATCTGTCTAGTCGGTTATTTGGGAGACCAAATGGGGTAATTCCTCTTCAGCCAGAGCCACTGGCTACTCTGCTTTGCCACCCATGATGTTTCTTTGATGGCCTGGCGTAGGGTATATTGGCAGCACTATGTTCCAATTCACTTTTAAATTGATTTAATTTACTTCAAAATGACTAAAGATTAATTTTTATTCTGCTTTCATTTAAATCACTGCAGAGAAAAATCTTAATATTTAATTAATGATTATGCATGCTGAATCAATGGGAAAATATATCAATATATTATGAATACTTTGTCCACATTTTCTTTCTTTAGAGAAGGGGAATAGTTCTGTTTCACTCTAGATTATTTCTGACTGCGTTTTATTTTGCTTTGTGATTGAATGAGATTTTTGAATGGTATCACATTATGCTGCATGTATGTTTTATGTGGTGCCTGATATGTTTTATCTTGTCGCATCACCTATGATCAATGCAGATGGCCTGTAGCTGATTTTTAGGCTGCGGTTTTAAATTCATCAAACAGCACGAAGTTGCAACTGAACTGTGTGCAGGGGAATGCAGTGAAGTGCGAGGGAACTGGGTGGATAAAATTCCAGTGATCTATTAGGAACGTATTAAAAAAAAAAGCAAATCAAGCACAAGCAGTCTGCAAAATCTTACAGTGATAAGTCAATCAAAACCTTTCTCAAATATTGCATGAAATTCCCAGCAGCCACCAAACTGATTTCTCCCATAATCTGAACACTTACTACAAAGAGATGTTTTTCGCAAAATAAACATAGATTGGCCAGAAAATGGCAAAACTATTTCAATATTTTCTATGTCAAACCTTGACGTGTGGACTTGTGCTGTTTCCAATGTGTATGCCTTGGTTGTCACAAAAAAACTCAAGGGGGTAACCAGCTGTGGTTTGCGTCATTTCAACAGCGCTAGAAGATTTTAATGATTAGGACAACCAGTCAGTCACATCGCGTTGCAGTTCTTGGTGTTTATAAGCACCTGCCCTTCAGTTGAAAGTTAGATACAGTCACACCAATGCTACAGCCCCAAGCCCCAATTCAAAGTAACCAGAATGTATTATTTCTGAGAAAAATAGAGCAAGTTAAAGTGCACGCAACTCAACTTTGTCTGAGGTATCTTTGAAAGCAGTTGGGTGAACTGTGAACTAACTGAACTGGAGTATGTTTGCTGATGCCACCAAAATTGGAGGAGATGAAGACAGTGAGGAATGCTGCCAGAAGATACAGCAAGGTATAGACCAGCTGCAGAAATGGGTGGAGAAGTGGTAGATGGAGTTTAATCCGAGCAAGTGCGAGGCGCTGCACTTTGGGAGGTTGCATGTAGATAGCGAGTATACAGTTAATGGCAATACCATCAACAGCATTGATGTGCAGAGAGATCTTGGAATCCAAGTTCATAGCTCATTAAAGTTGGCAGCACAAGGAAATAGGGTGGTAATGAAGGCATATAACATGCTTGCCTTCATAGCTAGGGGAATTGAATAGAAGAGTCAGGAAGCAATGATTCAGCTCTATAAGACTTTGGTTAGGCTGCATTTGGAGTATTGTGTGCCGTTATAATCATCCCATTACATGAATGCTGTGCAAGCCTTGGAGTGGGTGCAGAAGAGGTTTGCCAGAATACTGTGGATTAGAGGCTTTCATCTACAGGGACAGGTTGGTTAGACTTTGATTGTTTTCTCCGGAGCGTCAGAGGTTAAGGGGAGATTTGATAGAAGTATATTGAGAGGCATAGATAGGGGGGTGGACAGTCAGAACCTTTTTTCCCAAGGGGGTAATGTCCAACACTAGATGGCATAGCTATATGGTGAGAGGGAGATGGTTTAATGGAGATGTGCAAGGCAAGTTTATTTATTTTTACACAGCGAATGGTAGGCATTGAAGGCATTGCCAGGGGTGATGGTGGTATTTAAGAGGCTTTCAGATAGGCACATGGAAGTGAGGGAATATAGGGATATGGTGCATGTGCAGGTAGATGAGATCAGTTCAGCTAGGCATCATGTTGGGCACAAACATTGTGAGCTGATGGGATTATTCCTGTCCAGCTAGAACAGGGTAGTATAGAGTCATACAGTGTGGAAAGAGGCCCTTCGGTCCAACTTGTCCACACCGACCAACATGTTCCATCTGCACTAGTCCCACCATCCTGCGTTTGGCCCATATCCCTCCAAACCTATCCTATCCATGCACCTGTCTAATTATGAGTCCCTGCCTCATCTACCTCCTCTGGCAGATCGTTCCACACACACACACACTACCCTTTGTGTGAAAAAGTTACCCCTCATGATTCATATTAAATCTTTCCCCCTTCGCCTTAAACCTATGCCCCCCGGTTTCTTGATTCCCCACTCTGGTCAAGAGACTCTGTGCATCTACCCAATCTATTCCTCTCATAATTTGATAAACCTCTATTAGATCACCCCTCATCCTCCTGGCTCCAAAGAGTCCCAGCCTGCATAACCTCTCCCTATAGCTCAGACCCTCGAGTCCTGGCAGCATCCTCGTAAAAGGTAAATCTTCTCTGTACCCTTTTCAACAGTTCCTGTTACATGGTGCCCAGAACGGAACACAATACTCAAAATGCGGCATCACCAGTGTCTTGTATAACTGCAACATGACCTCCCAACTTCAACTGGTCTGAAGAAGGATCTCGACCCAAAACATCACCCATTCCTTCTCTCCAGAGATGCTGCCTGTCCACTGTTACTTTAGCATATTGTGTCTATCTTCGGTTTAAAACGGCTTCTGTGGTTCCGTCCTACACCTCCCAACTTCTATACCCAATACTCTGACTGATGAAGGCAAATGTGCCAAGAGCTTTTTTGACCACCCTAACTACTTGTGACGCCACCTTCAAGGAACTGTGAACCTGCGTTCTGAGATCCCTCTGCTCTACAACATTCCCCAGACATTGTGTTTGTCCTGCCCATGTTAGACTTTCCAAAATGCGATCACTAGTTCTAGACTCTTCAGCAGGGCGGAAACATCCTTCCTATGTCTACCCTGATCAACCCTGTAAGAGATTTCTGTTTGAATTACTGTATGTCACCTCATTCTTCTAATCTCTGAGGAATTAGAAACCCAACACACTAAATCTTATTGTGAGCAGATAGACAAGCTATCTCAGGAAACGAGATTGCTGAAACTTCGCTGCACTGTTCCTGCAAGTATCTCTTTTTAATTGGTAAAGAAACAACAATAATACACCATGTTGTGTGCAATTTCACCACACTGCCCACTGTAGGGGGCGCCGTCGAGCATGGCTGCCCTGCCAGCAGCTGTTAGTCTTTTCACCCTTTTTTTAAATTTTTAGTGAGTTAAAAGTATTTGTTTTGGAGGGCTTTTAGTCTTTTTATGTGGGGGGTGGGGGGAAGGGGAAATCTTTTAGGACTGAGATGAGAAAAACATTTTTTACACAGAGAGTGGTGAAAATTCTTAAGGGGTTGGACAGGCTAGATGCAGGAAGATTGTTCCTGATGTTGGGGAAGTCCAGAACAATGGGTCACAGTTTAAGGATAAGGGGGAAATCTTTTAGGACCGAGATGAGAAAAACATTTTTCACACAGAGAGTGGTGAATCTGTGGAATTCTCTGCCACAGAAGGTAGTTGAGGCCAGTTCATTGGCTATAATTAAGAGGGAGTTAGATGTGGCCCTCGTGGCTAAAGGGATCAGGGGGTATGGAGAGAAGGCAGGTACGGGATACTGAGTTGGATGATCAGCAATGATCATATTGAATGGCGGTGCAGGCTCGAAGGGCCGAATGGCCTACTCCTGCACCTATTTTCTATGTTTACTGTTGTATAAGGTAGGAGGAGTATTCTGAATTGAAACATACATTGAAATGGAAAATGTAGAATTATGCAACAGGTTAGTTTGTAACTATGCCGAGAGAAACCGAGCCAATGTTTCAGGTGCGTGCCTTTCACCAGAATTGCACGGTGGTGCAGCTGATAGAGCTACAGCTTCGCAGCACAAGAGACCCAGATTGACCCCTGACCTCGGGTGCTGTCTCTGTGGAGTTTGCATCTTCTCCCTGCAACCATGTGGGTGTCTGACCACATGCCAAAGGCACGCTAGTCTTTTGGGCTATTGGCCTCTGTAAATTGTCCCTAGTATGTAGAGAATGATTGCAAAAGTGGGATAACAGAGAACTTGTGTGAACGAGTGATCGAAGGTTGGTATGGACACTGAGCCAAAGCGTCTGTTTCCATGCTGTTTCTTTCAATCATGCACCGGGAATAGTTATAAAGCACATTTAAAGACGCAAAGAGGGAAAGGGGAAGCGAATGAAAGGGCAAACACATGACAGGATGAAGGACAACAAAGGTGAAACGACGAAAAGGATGAATGTTCAAGGGGAAAATATGTTAATGTGGAACAAATGTTATCTGGAGAAGGTTTAATTGTCAAATAGTTATCCAAAATTATCAGAGGAAAATGGAGCGAATGCTGGAATCAGAATGAAATGTTGATTATCTGAAATTGTTGTGCAATACAGAGTCTACTTATTGAACTTGAACTCTATCAATCTTCCATTTTCAAATTAACTTCCTATTTTCATAATGTTGGTTGATGTTAAATTGCAAACTCTTAACTGGTGGGGATGAAAATAAAGAGCCACTTGATCACATTGAGGTAAATGTATTTGCATTAAGATGGTATGTGAAATATCAAGTTTATTTATTTGTACACAGTGGAGAAAGAAAACAGCATATTTATCGTCCACTGAGTATTATCAGCATATTGATTTTCCATCTACTATCAATCAACGACAAACCTCCAATCTCATTCCAATTGCATCACTGGATATCTGCTGGCTAGTATTCATGTTTGTACCTTCTAACACCTGGCTTATGGAACTTCGTAGGCGTTCTGTAATAGATGTTTGTGCACCAACCATAAATGCTATATTGTGTACAAATCTCCATTTTCTTTTTCATAAGATCATAAGTGACAGGCGCAAAATTAGGCCATTCAGCCAATCAAGTCTATCCTGCCATTCAATCATGGCTGATCTATCTCTCCCTCCTAAACCCATTCTCCTGCCTTCTCCCTATAACCTCTAACACCCATACTAATTTTTGTTTATATCCTTAGTTGACCTGAACATCGGTTAAGAATTATCACCCTTTCATTGTTGGTAGGCCGTCGGACCTAATGGCCTATTTCTACCCTATTAATAACCGAAGGAGCAGGAATAGAGCATAGAGCTTCAGAACTGCGTTAATAACTTCAGTATGATTAAATCTTCAGCCTGCACTTTCCTGCCCGTTCCCTGTAGAGATGAACTCTTTTGTTATCCAACTATAATTCTGATTTGGCTTTGAATATATTCCATGATCAGCCTTTACTGCTTCCTGGGATATTATCTTGTGAACTCTTCTTTTACATGAGTAGTTTTTGAATTGCTTTTGGAAATCCAAATATGCTAAATCTACTGGTTCTCCTTTATCCAGACTGTTTTTACATCTTCAAAGAATTCCAATGAATTTATCTGTCACAATTCATTTTGAAAAGAAAAAACAATAAAAAATTAGGGTCGGGTGGGTCCCCTGACCTTAAATTGTTAACTAATTTCTCTTTCCACCAATGTTGCTTGACAATCTAAGCTCTTCCAGTATTTATTTTTTTGTTTCAAGTTCCAGCATTGCAATTTTTTAAATTTTACTATTTTAAATGATGTTGACTCTACTTAATTATGTTATGATTTTCCAAATGCCTTGCTACTACTTCCTTAATAATAATGACAAGAGCAGATCAGAGGTTCTCTATCCCTTTTATCGACATCCCAAGTCTTTCCACCTTCTAGAAAGCAAGCCGGGAGCGTGGTGTAATATTGTTCACTTGTCTGGATGAAAGCAGATCCAGTAATTCTACAATGCCAGACAGGACACAAGAGCCTATTTGATCGGCATCTAATCAAACGCATTAAACATTTGTTTCCTCCAAATATCAGGCAGAATGAGTGGAGCAGGTGGCCATCTCCAAATTGTACTGCAGACCCTTGACTTATCTACTCCAAGCATATCTCAAACTCGCAACCAATAGGGAAATGGGTGCAGTGGCATTGGCACTCAACCGTCCAAGTTGCACATCGTCTTGACTTGTACACTATCGAGTACCTTTCCCAGAAGGTCCGCAGTGGTTCTCACTCACCACCAGCATCTCAGTGATGGGCTATATATTTTAGCTTTCCCAATCTTGCTAATTCTTGAAGCTGAATAGTTAGTTTATGTTCGTTAATAGCTTGCGAATGACACAAAGCTGGTTGGCAGTGTGAACTGTGAGGAGGATGCTATGAGGCTGCAGGGTGACCTGCATAGGTTGGGTGAGTGGGCAGATGCATAGCAGATGAAGTATAATGGGGATAAATGTGAGGTTTTTCACTTTGGTGGCAAGAACAGGAAGGCAGATTATTATCTGAATGGTGTCAGATTACGAAAAGGAGAGGTGCAACGAGACCTGGGTATGCTTGTACATCAGTCACTGAAAGCAAGCATGCAGGTACAGCAGGCAGTGAAGAAAGCTAATGACATGTTGACCTTCATTGTGAGAGGATTTGAGTTTGGGAGCAAGGAGGTTCTACTGCAGTTGTACAGGGCCCTGGTGAGACAGCAGCTGGAATATTGTGTGCAATTTTGGTCTCTTAATTTGAGGAAGGACATTATTGCTATTGAGGGAGTACAGCATAGGTTCACCAGGTTAATTCCCAGGATGGCGGGACTGACATATGATGAAAGAATGGGCCGACTGGGCTTGTATTCACCGGAATTTAGAAGGATGAGAGGAGATCTTATGGAAACATATATAATTCTTAAAGGGTTGGACAGACTAGATGCTGGAAAAATGTTCCCGATGTTGGGGGAGTCCACAACCAGGGATCACAGTTAAAGAATAAGGGGTAGGCCATTTAGGACTGGGATGAGGAAAAACTTTTTCACCCAGAGAGTTGCGAATTTGTGGAATCCTCTGCCTCGGCTGGCAGTGGAGGCCAATTCACTGTATGTTTTCAAGAGAGAGTTAGATTTAGCTCTTGGGGCTAAAGGAATCAAGGGATATGGGGGGAAAGCAGGAACGGGGTACTGATTTTAGATGATCAGCCATGATCATATTGGATGACCGTGCTGGCTCGAAGGGCCGAATGGTCTACTCCTGCCTGTATTTTTCTATGTTTCTATAAAAAATGTATTCCAGCTTCTTTGCAATGACTGATGTTAAATCAACTGGATTATAGTTTATATACAAACTGGTTTCGGTTATATTCAATTAGATTATATTCAAACTTATTTTGAATTGAGACAGTACATTTACAGTTTTCCAATCCATTGGACCTTCTTAGTAATAATAGAAAATGAATTCAATGTATCCACCATCCCAGCCACTTAAGGTTCTGGGATGAATGCTGTGATGAGCCTTTGGTTTCACCTACCATTAGTTTAATTGGAATTTGTGCCCAGTGATAATTATTTTAAGTTCCTTTCTTTTGTTTCTGGATCTTTTATATTATTGGATGATGATCAGTGTCATCTCCATGAAGACAGATACAAATTATTTGTTGAAAGTTTTTGCCATTTCCTTATTTTCCATGATAATGTCCACAGATTTATTCTCCAATGGTACAAGGTTTTCACTTGGCCACTTTCTTTTGAAACTCATGGAGGAGCTCTAACTCTCATTATTTTGATTTCTGATTGTCACTCATCATCTGTTTTTGCTAACTTTAATCATCCTTCCCTTGTTTTTAAAATTTCTAATTCTTGCCTACCACTTATTCTAACATCTTTGCATTTTCTTTCAATTGGATAACAATCTTAATTTCTTAATCCTTCTGGTAGTCCTTGTTTCTCCATAGAATATATTTTTGTTGAGAATCCTGAAATACTTACTTGTTTGCCACTTCTTATAAAGTGATTTACAGTCTATTTCCCAGCACTCTTTGGGCAATTCTTTCTTCATAGCTTTGTAACTGCGGTCATTTATTTTACCGTCTTAAATGCAACATCTCACTAAATAAAAAGCTAGTTTCAGACCCAAGTTACTCACTGCAAAAATACAAACTTCTGGAAGAACTCTGTGGATCGGTGACATCTGTGCAGGGAAATGAATTGTTGATATTCCCGGTTAAGATCCTGCATCAAATGCCGACAATTCCTTTCCTTCCACAAATACTGTGATCCTCCAGCACTTTTTTTAGCACCTGCAGTCTCGTATGTATCTGTTTCTCACTCTATAACTGTAATTGGAATTCCAACATGTTTGATTACCCTTCCCCACGTGATTCTTTTCTAAGAGATCAGTAATCACTCCTGTCTCATTACACATGTCCCTCAACTGGACAAGTGGGCCAAGGAATGTCTAATAGAATTTGAGCAGAGGATTCTAGGAGTACAGTACGAAGTTCTTTGAAAGTGACATGCAAGTAGGTAAGGTGGGGAAGAAGGTATTTGACAAAGGCATGTTAGCCTTCATCAGTCAGGGAATTGAGTATAGAGGTTGGGATATACACAAAATGCTAGAGTAACAGGCAGCATCTCTGGAGAGAAGGAATAGGTGACATTTCGGGACTAGACCCTTCTTCAGACTGAGAGTCAGGAGAGAGGGAGACATAAAAATATGGACGGGTAAGGTGTGAAAACGCGAGATCAAGGGACGAAGATCAAGGAAGATGTAGAATGGATCATTGTTAGCTGAGGGGGAGGTGATAATGAGGCATACAATCGGTAAAACCTAATCTGGAGCACAGTGAAACTAGTCGGGGAACTAGACTACGATGGGGAAGGGATGGAAAGAGAAGAAAAGCAAGGGTTACTTAAAGTTAGAGAAATCAATGATCGCTTGGGCAGCTTACAACATTGACTTAACATGATCTTTGAACTTTGTCCCATTTGATCTCTCGTTTTCACACCTTACCCATCCATGTCTATGTCTCCCTCTCCCCTGACTGTCAGTCTGAAGAAAGGTCTCAACCTGAAACGTCACCCATTCCTTCTCTCCAGAGATGCTGCCTGTCCCGCTGTGTTTCTTTAGCATTTTGTGTCTATCTTCGGTGTAAACCAGCATCTGCAGTTCCTTCCTAAGCATTAGAGTTGCACAAGACTCTGGTGAGGCAGCACTTGAAGTATTGCGATTAGTTTTGGTCGCCGTGCTATAGGAAAGATGCCATTAAGCTGAAAAGTGTGCAGTGAATGAGGAACGTTTCAGATTATTGGGGGTGAGCTATTGGGAGAGATTGTGGAGGCTAATTATTTACCTTGGGTATTATAGAGGTATATAAAGTCATGAGGGAAATAAACAGGGTGAATGCACAGACACTTTTTCCTTGGGTCGGGGAATCAAGAATTAGAGGTCATAGGTTTAAGGTAGAGGGAAAAGATTTAATCGGAATCTGAGGAACCACCTATTTACAGTGGGTATATGGGACAAGCTGCCAGAAGACGAGGTTGAGGTACATGCAATAACAACATTTAAAAGACAATTGGATACGGACATGTTTAAAGGGATGTGGGCCAATAATGGGCAAATGGGACTAGCTTAGATGGAGCATCTTGGTGTCATGTAAGAATTGGGCCAAAAGGCCTTTCTACCATGCCGTATAACTCTCTAACTCTAAGTACACTTTATCATCAATACCACTTTTGCTAATTGTAGATTATAGATCTGATCTGTAAAAAGATTTGCCTGTGATGTTGCAATCCCACATTGTTGCATATTATAAACTCGGTCACATAGTATAGCCACTCTTATGGAGTTAGACCACTCCCACCTCCATGTAAACTTGATCTTCCATGGCAATCAGATCCCCTTGCATTTGGCTTTGGTGCTGATGTTTTATTCAATCAAATCAATCGATCAATCAGTTTTATTCATCACTTGCACATAAAGTGCAAGTGAAATGAATTTGCCAGCAGCGGTACAATGAAAAAAGAACACACAAAAACACAAAAAAAATTTAACACAAACATCCACCACAGCATTCATCACAATAGAGGTTGGGATATACACAAAATGCTAGAGTAACAGGCAGCACAAAATTTGGCCAGTCCTCCTCCATTTTCCCCCGTGGTCGGGACCTCAACCCTCCGCAGTCGCCGCTGCGGGCGTCCAGATGTGTAGACAAGGTAAAGTCCAGGTAAGCCCTGAATGGGTGCCTCCCCACCGTAGACCGCGGCTTCAGGTTGGTGTAGGCCACAGGCCGGCGGTCGGAGCTCTTCTCCTCCCGGGTCCCCAACGAGGGATCCCAGGCTGCGGATGCAGCGCCAGCTGGAGCTCCGCAGACCGCGGCTTCAGGCTGCTGGCTGCCGCGGGCCAGCGAATGGAGCGCTCCCCTCCGGTGAGCCCTGGTGAGGGCTCGCCCGCTCCACGACGAGAGTCCACGCTGCGCCCGCCGCTGAAGCCCCGGGCATTTCTCCGGGAAAGGCCGCATCGATCCTCGATGTTAGGCCACGGGGGAGTAGACATGGAAACAGTCGCCTCTCCGTGGAGGAGGCGACCAAAGCGGTTTCCCCCTTAACCCCCCACACCACCCCCCACATAAGATACACAGAGAGACACCTAAAACACACATTAGGACACACTAAAACATTTTTTAAAGTAGAAAAAAACTAACACGCTGCTGGCAGGGCTGCCGGCTTGCACCGCCCCACCGACCTTTTTACCTCCCATACTCCTCCGATACTCAGTCTGCTACTTTATTTGTTATTAAAGTTGATTTGTATTGTGTCCCTTTTGCCACAGGAATAGAGCTTTTGAGGATTTCTCAGCATCTCTTGCTATCTGAGTCAGTTGAATCTTTCACAGAGTGATAGTTGTGATGGTAAATCACCATTACTGGAGACCCAAAAGGGATGGGCATCTAGTATATGTGTGTAGAATTTAATATGTTGGGGAGTACCTGAGGCTGAGAATTCCCAGTGCATAATTCCAGGATTTTACAGTAGACTGTGAGGAAATACCAACAGTAGTTACTTTACAGTGGGCATGACCTTGTTCATAATGGAGTATGTCACACTAAGCGAGCCAGAAATGTAATGTTGAATCGTGCCCATTATAGTAATATGTTAACACGGCTTCTCCATTGATGCTCATTGAAGATAGTAGGTGCCATTGCCACTATTTATCTTTGAGCCTCAAAAATACTTTGGTTGATTTGGGTAGATGAATGCTTATCATATTTGAGTGATATTTGTCTGCTGTTTTAATACAGGCATTATCCTATTTATTTTTAATGAGCCAACACGTCTGTTACACACCAGAGATAGGAATGCCATGCTAATCCATTAAATGTTCTGCAGTAAACATTCATTTCAATAATGATTCCCTTGTGCCAGGAAATGTCTAAGTGCTTCATGTGAAGGGAAGCAAAGCAATGAATACAAGATTGTTTTGGATAAGGTAAAAATCAAAAACCCCACAGAAAAAAACTAAAGGCAGACATAAGGGAAGGATTCTGAATATATTTTTGAAACTGCTGGGAATACATGGATAGGAAAAGTCTAGAGGGATACACGTGTGGTGTGGGCAAATGGGACTAGTTCAGATAGGGCATCTTGGTTGGCATAGGCAAGTTGGGCTGAAGGGGCAGATTTCATGCTCTATGACTATGAATATAACGAGGAAGAGAGAGCAAATAGGGCACAGTAAATAAAGAGAGATTGGCTACATTGTAGTGTTTTTTTTCTCTGGAACAGAGAAAATTGAGGTGACAGTTTATTGTGAAGTGGCCTAAAAAGAGTGGATTGCCTATATCTCTTATTAGATAGATCAATATAACAAGGGACCATTAATTGTAAGGTAAGAGATGAGTTGACAAGAGTTTGCTTTCACCCAATGATGGCTTGGGGTCCAGAACTTGGTGATATGGATCTTATTGGTGTTGTGGGTATTTGGGTGAGCACTGGATGGATTGTTACCAACAAAGTTGTGGACTAAGAACCAGGAATTGATTGTAGCAGATAGTGGATGAGAGAGTGTGGAAAACCAGCAGAAACCAAAGTGCTAGAGGAGCACATGGATTAAAGTCAGAATTGGAAGAGTGTGAAGAAATAGATAGTGTCAAGAAATGAGAACATAGGATTTACGTGATGTACTCTCTCTCTATTTAATATCATGTTGATTAGTACCTCGCTTGCATCCTCCACTGCAAGCATGGATGTCTCCCCGAAGGCCGCTGCTGCGGACGCCTCCCAGAGGACCGTGAAGAAGCTGAGGCCGAAGCCTCACGGCTCGGAGCCTCGAGGGCTGGAGGTGGAGCCTCGCAAGTCGACGAACCTCGTGGCCAGCGGTGCCTGGGTTTGCGGAGCCCGGGCCAGCCCCTGGGTCGACGGAGCCCGCAGATGCGGCCTTGGTTGATGGAGCTGGGGCCTGGGTCGGCGCCACGGAGGCGATAGTGGAGAGGTTGGTGCGGCGAGTGTATAGGAGAGGCCAACTGACTGACCACGTGGGAGTGAGGATGCCACTGCCGGGGGAAGGAACATAGGAAGACCCGGCATGGGGGACTGCTGGAGGGGAGGGGACGAACAATGGAGTACCTGGCGGGGGGCGGGGGGGACCGCGTGAGGGAGGGGGAAGAAAAATGAACAACGGAGGACTCGGCATGGAGGGACAGCTGTGAGGGAGGGGGGGAGAACAGAGTGGGAGGGAGGAGAACAAAGGGGGATCTGGCACGAATACTTTGTAACTTTGTCAGCGTCCTTTACGTGGTGACTATTTGCATACCTTGGATATGCAAACAAAGAGTTTCACAGTGACCTGTCACATGTGACAATAAAGTATTCATTCATCATTTATTCATTCCTTTATCTTTGAATGGTCCTACCTTCTCCCTTGTCACCCTGTCATTTTGAAGTTATATATAAAAAGAAACTTTTGAATTCCTCCATTGACCAGTATCAGTTCTGGTCTCATGCTTTTGAGGCCAAGGTTTGATATAGGAGTTCCACGAAGACAATGGCAATGTATTCAACAGGTTCACATGATTAGAGTTAGTTTTTCAATCTGACTCAGATTTTCCAATTAACATTATTTTAACGCTGCTGGTAAGTTTCAAATGGATTCCTGCCAAAGTTTAGCATCAGCAATCCGGAAATGACTGTTGCAAAAGTGTCGTTTTTTTCTTTTTATGTTCGTTGTATAATTATGCCATTCCTTCAAAGGAAGTAACTTATTGACATAAACTTAGCCACAGCGTCAAGCTGAATGAGACTTTTGCATTGAACTTGAACCAGACTGCATTAATTTATTCTTTTATCTCTTAAAGGGAAATTGTATAAATATTTGAAGCTGTATAATTATCGCTTGCTTCCATTCTCTCCTCAGACCTCCTTTGGTTGAACCCTTGTTCATATTATTGTTATGCTTGGTAGCTCACTCACTCTAATGTTGCTTCAGCTGGCTTCTATTCAGCATTACCCAATTCAGTCAAAACTCTGTTGGCCATATCTAATCTTCTTTGCGTCCATTTCACCATCGGCATTGAACTAAATTGGCTGTTTGTCCTCTGTCTCTATCTCTACATCCTTCTCCAGCCCGACAAACCTCTGAACTCTCCACAATAAATGTGGCTTTAAGTGCACTTCCATATTTTTCTGCTTCACGATTGATGGATGGTTCCTCACCAACCTCGGTTCTAGCCCTCCACAGATACTGCCTGACTTGAATGAATGAATGAAAACTTGAATGAATGAATGAATGAATGAATGAATGAATGAATGAATGAATGAAAACTTTACTGAATAACTCCAGCATCCTTTTTTTTGTTCAGGATTCCAGTGCCTGCATTCCGTTGTGTTTCTGAACCTCAGGAATTCCCTTCAATCCTTGCCTCTGTCCTTTGTCAAAATACTCCCTTGAGCATACTTCCCTAGCTAAAAGAACATCTTGGTCCTAATAGTACCTAATGTGGCTCAACATCACATACTGGCTGATCGCATTGCAAAGTGCCTTGGGATGTTTCACAATGGTATATCAATGCAAATTGCTTTTGTTGCAGTCATGCCAAAATGTCTACTCTCTATTCTGAAAAGGTTTCAGCCTTCTTGTGTAAAATGGAAAATGGTTGATGCTGCTGAGTCGTGTCATTTTTAGAGTAAGCAAACTATTACTTCAAACGCACTCTTTCTCTGACTGACATGCACAGCTGTAGAGCTGTGAGGCACCTGCTAGAGGTGACTATATACAGATGTTATAAAACAGCCGCTGATAATTAATTAATAGATGTTCAGAATCTGTTAACTGAAAGAGACACTAAGGGAGACTTCTGTAACAATTTTGCCAACTGCTTTCGCAATTTCACGTTAATATTTAACACCCATCAACAATTATGATGTATGTTTCATTTTACGTTAATATCTTTGGCTCGCTAGATTTGAAAGCCATGGTAAGTACTTTTAAATTGTAACAGACAAAGTGTGTTGTTAAATTGAGGTTTTACATTTGGGATTTTTGGAAGCAATCTTTAATGAAATGCAAAACTTTCACTTCCCTGAAGGGGGAAGGGGGGGGGGTTGGGGTGGGGGAAAGAATCATATATCTAATTGCAATGCATTATTTACATAAAGAATAACTTGTTTCATGTGGTTTATTTTTTGTGTGGTGTGAGATGATCATTTGCATATAGGTTGCTTTGAGTGGCTTCCTGCAGCTGTTAAGGATCATAAAATGCTTCCAGGGACAACAGATTTCACAGTAAATTTCTCAGAGCCATCAC
Organism: Amblyraja radiata; assembly: GCF_010909765.2. Lineage (NCBI taxonomy): Eukaryota > Metazoa > Chordata > Chondrichthyes > Rajiformes > Rajidae > Amblyraja > Amblyraja radiata. The sequence goes on along the minus strand of NC_045959.1, from coordinate 23,819,574 downwards.
AGAATTGATGAGGTTTGCTAAATTGTCAACAGCAGATCTGACAATTTCATTCTTCGGAAAATATGAACAGCTTTTTTCATCTTTCGCATCCTTCTCGGTAGTGTACAGTATACATGAGATATCTGCCTTGTTTTTTGTACTGCAGCCTGCATTTTGTAGTGTTTTGAGGTTTAGAAATTGCAGGATTGCTAAGGCCACAAAAATCAAAAAGTAATGGAGACCAGGATCCTGAAATAAAAATCCAAAATGCTCGAAATACTCATGAGGTAAGGCAACGCCAGTGGTGAAAGAAATAATGTTCCTGGTTGATGATCTTACATTAGAAACTTTAATACTAGTGGCTTGCAAAATTCTAGCAAAAGACTTGTCAAAGTACCATTTCAAACTCATAAAATCACAATGGTGATATTTTCTACAGTGCTTTGAAGATTTTGTAACAATTTGATAGTAAAACCCTTCATTTACCAGCTTTGAGTTATTTTCATTTTTGTCACTCAGAGATATCCCAAAATATTTAAACAAAACATTACATAACGGCATGTACATGCAATTTAGCATTTCCTTTAAAACAGAAAAACACCAATGCTTTGTGAATTATATGCACAATGCAAATGTTATAGTAAATTGTGTGTCTGTTATCAACTTGAGTAGATGTGGCAAGTAACTAAATATTGTATCAAACCTAAAAAGTGTATGGTGGAAAATACAACGAGTCCATCACAGCCTTGTTCAGAAATGTGAATGTTCATGAACAAAAGAGTCTGGAGAAAGTAGTGAGCATTGCCTGGTCCACCATGAGTACTGACCTCTCCAGCATCAAAGGGATCTACAGGAAGCATTGCTTCAAGAATGTGGCTAACATCATTAAAGACCCACGTCACCCTGGCCACGCTCTCTTCTCACTGTTGCCAACAGGAGCCTTAAAAACTGTTACCTCCAGGTTCAAGAATAGCTTCTATCCATCAGGCTCTTGAACCACCCTATTCAACTCTTACCACAACCCTACCTTAGCACCAAACCAGTACAGAATTTGCATTATAATATCTGCACTTGGTAATTTGGTTTTTGCATCGTTATGGTCTACTTTACTTCGAATGACTGATATTTTATTGTATATTTATTGTTTTTCTTGTCGGTAAAACTGCAGCAAGTAAGAATTTTTGTTCCACTTCATATCCAGTGCATATGACATGAACATTCCTGACTTGACTCTTGGCAAGTTTTGGAAGCAGGGTTCAAAGCATAAACATTGGTCTGTCATGCATTTACTGCATTCAATCTCTACTACAACGTCTATATCATTTCAACATGTCCTGTTGATGATAATGTAGCAGTTTTCACTGGAGAATATAGTCACAGATGTGTGCCATTCAGTAGTTCGTTACCTTTCTAAAAATATTAACACATCATAAAGAATAAGTAAGATTGATAAGCTACTGTCAGCCCACGCTAGAGGCATGCGCTCCAGCTTGAACCCATTCAGGTATCATTGTCCCATAATGCATTCCTAATTACATAATGTCCTTTCCCTTTAGCATAAAATATGGTAAGAGGTATATAAAGAGAGACTCTCCTGTTTACTCCATGATGTATTATCAGTGGCCGTGCAAAATACAACTCACTTAGCTTAATTTATTCCATCACAAAAAAAAATGTGGTGTACCATCTTGTACCTGTAATTTGTGGAAAATAAATCTCAAGGTGACTTGGAAAGCAGTCCTATGTTTACTACTTTTTCAGTTTAGTTTGATTGTTCTTTTTACATATTACAGCATAGGAATAGGCTATCAGTTAGTTAGTTTAGTTTATTGTCATGAGGTACAGTGAAAAGCTTTTGTTGCATGCTAACCAGTCAGCGGAAAGCCTGTACATGATTACGATTGAGCCATCCACAGTGTAAATCCAAATCCCATCCAAAGAGTGGAACAATTGTTATGCGTGATTGCAGATCTACTTCTGAGACCAGCACATAAAGAGTCTCCTGGCTTGGGCTCCATCTTTGACTTTTCTGGATGAGACCTCTACTCTGTTTTTTCTCGCCCCATCAGCATACCCTATGTTCCATTTTTTTTTTAAACAGATGACCTTTATTTCTTCACCTCTATTATTAATCTACTTTTCATAGGTCTATCTTGCTTTCAATTTTGTAGCATCTCCTAGTTCTGATATTGATTTTTTTAGTATTTCACTACTCTCCAAACTGTGTTATTGCTGAGATATTGTGCAGGTGGCTGGAATAATGTCCTTGAAACTCAATTTGCTAGTTCATTCATGGATGTGGGCTTCACAGGCTGAGCCAGCGTTTAATTGGTCATTTCTAGTTGCCCTTGAGAAGGTGGTGGCGAGCTGTCTTCTTGGACTGCTGCAGTCCTTGAGGTGTGCGTATACCCACACAATGCTATTAGGGAGGGAGTTCCAAGGTTTTGACCCAGTGATAGTAAAAGAACGATGATGTGTTTGTACATCAGGATGGTGTGTGACTTGGAGGGTAACATCCAAGTGGTGGTGTTCCCATGCCTATGTTGCCGGTGTCCTTCTAGCGGATAGAGATCGTGGATTTGGAAAAAGCATTCTAAGGAGTCTCAGTGAATTGCTGCAGTGCTGTTACTGTGTGTCAGTGCTGGAGTGAGTGAATATTTGTGGATTAGGGTGCTTCTCAGGCAGGCTGCAATGTCCTGTGTGGTGTTGAGCTGCTTGAGTGTTGTTGAAACTATACTCATCCAAGGCAAGTTATCCAACCTGCATTATACAAGATTATTACCCAAACATTTTTTACATTGCCCTTTAGGATATTCTGGGGGATTTTCAGAGCTTTGTCGTGTAATTATTTATTTTCTCAATGATTCATTAATCGATTTCCAAGAGAAAAGTAAGTTTGGGCCCGAACACCTCAGATTAGGTATTATCCCTTTCTACAATAAATCCCTACTTCAGCAGAAAAAGTGGCCTGAATGGCATAATTCATGAGACCATTCCAAAAATTTAGCATCAGGTCAAAACATTGATTTAACGAAGGGGGAAGTACAGTCTGTCTTGGAAAGTGATGGTTTCAAAGTATAGAAGTGATAAACCACCCACTGGATGTGATTCAAAAACAAATTCCAGTGTGACGTGATCATCAGTCGATCATGGGTGTTCTACGATCAGTTGTACTATCAACGATAGTTCATAGGCAGCAAAGTTTGGTCAAAAAGGGACAAACCAGGTCAAAATCGTACTCTTCATCCTCTTATGAGTGTCTCAGTCTCATCTTTGGAAGCCAAAGCTGTTGAATACTGTAGAGCTGTCTTTCCTTGGCTCTGCTCCCAGATACTGTCCTAAAGATGTGTGCAGTGCAGAGGCAAAATGAATGGTATTTCTGCACAAACTTCATCTGACTCTTCAGAGATCTGCAGTTGGGGAAATTGGAGTAATAGAAAAGCCTGTTAGCATTTTAACACAACATTAGACAGCATTTTCTTTAGGTAAATGTACGTGCTTTCATGTGTTCTGTTGTCTTGATTGCAAAATTGATAAATGTCATCTAAATAACCTAAATATTGTTACCTGCTGTGATGATATTGTTACCTGCTGCGTCAACATAGGCTGAGGTGTTAAAATCCGAGCAAATAGGCATTGACTCCACCTCGTAGCAAGTTGAACCAGAGTCAAAGTACATACATCACTGCAATGTGCATAAAGTAAAGGAAAAATCATCATTTCATTGGCTTTGTTCTTCCCGATGCTGAATTTGAACCTGATTTCTGTTCATCTAATACTGACAACAGACAAGCAATTTGATAATTTTAGGACATTAATGGTCTAGAGAGACGGTGGTGAAGTCGAGATTGCTATTGTCAGTCTATGGCGGAATCTGGCACAGTGTTTTCAGATATGAGGGGTTTATGATACAGAAGGAGAAGGTGATTCTCTGGCTGCGATAAAATTATAAAAGGACCGGACAAGCTAGATGCAGGAAAAATGTTCCCAATGTTGGGCGAGTCCAGAACCAGGGGCCACAGTCTTAGAATAAAGGGGAGGTCATTTAAGACTGAGGTGAGAAACAACTTTTTCACCCAGAGAGTTGTGAATTTATGGAATTCCCTGCCACAGAGGGTAGTGGAGGCCAAATCACTGGATGGATTTAAGAGAGAGTTAGATAGAGCTCTAGGGGCTAGTGGAGTCGAGGGATATGGGGAGAAGGCAGGCACGGGTTATTGATAGGGGACGATCAGCCATGATCACAATGAATGGCGGTGCTGGCTCGAAGGGCCGAATGGCCTCCTCCTGCACCTATTTTCTATGTTTCCATGACTTGATGGCTAATAATGGAAAAACACAAATATTGTCCCATGCATCCATCTGGTAGAGAGGGTTTGGACAGGGCTATTTAATACATCTTTTGTCTACTGTTGCCTGTTTGTTACCATCTATGGGATTGATCAATTTGCTATTGCCATGCTTATAGTTAGAAGCAGTGGAACGATGACTTGGTGCACCAAACTTGAATGGGCAGTTGAGTGGGAGGATTCATTCACACCTCCCTGGAAATGATTGGAGTAGGCATAGGCAATCTTACTTTCCTAAGTAAAAGGCATAGTCCTTTGTATAGTTCTCAATTGAAATTGCTTCAGTATTAAAATAAATAAAATTACTAGTAAATATTGATTGAAAATATAAAAAGGGGCCGGTGTGGCTGGTAGAGCTGCTGCCTCACAGCTCCATGGACCTGGGTTCAATCCTGATCTCGGTTGTCGGCGAGGAGTTTGTACATTCTCCCTGTAACCGTGCGCTCTGGTTTCCTCTCACATCCCAATTACGTGTGGGTTTGTGGGTTAATTGCCCTAATATGTAGGGAGTGTATGCAAAAGTGGGATAACATAGAATTATTGTGAATGGGCGATTGAATGTTGGCACAACTCGGCTGTATCTCAAAAATACAATAAACTAAAATAACTCCGTGTATTTTGCATTTTTCTATAACACTTATCATAAAACATATCGTACAGGACAGGGGCACGTGAGAGGCTAGAGGTTGGTATAGAGTGTGGTGTGGGAAAGGTTAGTGGACAGAATAGGCAGGTGAAAGGCGGAGAGCGAGGAAGGAGGATTGGTTTAAACTGCACGCACAGTGCATTCAGAAAGTGTTCAGACCCCTTCACTTTTTCCACATTTTGTTACGTTACAGTCTTATGTTAAAATGGATTAAATTCATTTTTTTAATCATCAATCTACACACAATACCCCAGAATGAAGAAGCGAAAACAGGTGTCTAAAGCGCAATGTTCTGGGGTACAGGAGCTTCAGGAGAGACAGGGGTGGGGGAAAAAAGAGGGGGGGGGGGGGGGGTTGCATTGTTGCTCAAGGAGGATGTCACGGCAGTGGTCAGAGGTGACATTACGGACGGTTCGTCTTGGTTCTTGGTTTCTTGTTCCTCCAAAATATTCCAAATGGAATTTAAACTGGAGGTGGTGAAGGGAGGGCTTAAGCCAGAAAGGGTTATTGGGAAGAAAGAGCTACTTTAAATTTAGTTGCATCTAGTCTAGTGAGGTTATATGGGTGAAGCTGAGGAACAAGAAAGAGATGGCTACCTTGTTGGGGGTGTACTACAGATCCCCGAATAGTCAACGGAAATTAGGAGAACAAATATGCCAGGAGATTGCATTCAGCTGCAGGTCAAATAAGGTTGTTGTAGTAGAGGATTTTAACGTTCCCAATATAGACTGGGAAAATCATAGTGTGAAGGTTTTAAATGGGGTGCAATTCCTTAAAGTGTTCAGGAGAGTTTTATTAAGCAGTATGTAGAGGCCCCTATACGTGAGAGGGCAACTAGTATTGGTAAATTGGGAAGGGCAAGTTAATGAAGTTTGTGGAGGAGCGTTTTGGGACCAGTAACCACAGTTCAATTAGGTTTAAGATAATTATGGATAGGGACGGACAGGGTCCGCGTGTTAAAATGCTTAACTGGGGTTAGGCCACCTTTGAGGGTACGAGAGAAGGTCTCGCTCAAGTTGTCCGAGGCAGGTTATTTGAGGGGAAAGGAACATCGGCCAAGTGGGATGTTTTTTAAAAGTGTGCTGATGAAAGCTCAGGATATGTACGTCCCTGTTAGACTGAAGGGCAAACGTAAGGAAGCTTGGCTGATGAGGGAAATTGAGGCGTTGGACAAAAACAAGAAGGACGCATGGGACAGGTACAGTGGAGGCAGCTGGGATCAAATACATCCCTGGAGGAGTTTCGGGAACGAAGGATTAAACTCTAAAAGGAGATTAGAAGGGCAAAAAGGGGCCAGGAGATAGCTCTGGCGGGTGGCATTGAGGACAATCCCAAAAGATTTTATAAATACATAAGGGGGAAAAGGGAAACTAGAGAGAATGGGACCTCTCAGGAATCAAAGCGGTCACCTCTGTGTGGAGCCACAGGAGATGGGCAAGGTCCTCAATGAGTATTTCTCCTCTGTATTTACCGAAGAGGAAGACAGACAGTAGGACGGAGGAACTTGGGGCAGTCAATGGAAGTGTTTTGAGAGCAGTCAGTGTTGCCATCGAAGAAGTACTGAAGGTACTATGGTATCCACTTTGGTATCAAAAACAGGAAGGCAGATTACTATCTAATTGGCGTCAAGTTGGGAAAAGGGGAAGTACAACGGGATCTGGGGGTCCTTGTTCATCAATCTGTGAAAGTAAGCATTCAGGTACAGCAGGCAGTGAAGAAAGCGAATGGCATGTTGGCCTTCATAACACGAGGGGGTGAGTATAGGAGCAAAGAGGTCCTTCTGCAGTTGTACAGGGCCCTAGTGAGACCACACCTGGAGTATTGTGTGCAGTTTTGGTCACCTAATTTGAGGAAGGACATTCTTGCTATTGAGGGAGTGCAGCGTAGATTTACAAGGTTAATTCCCGGGATGGCGGGACTGCCATATGCTGAGAGAATGGAGCGGCTGGGCTTGTACACTCTGGAGTTTAGAAGGATGAGAGGGTCTCTTACTGAAACAAATAAGATTGTTAAGGGTTTGGACACGCTAGAGGCAAGAAACATGTTCCCGATGTTGGGGGAGTCCAGAACCAGGGGCCACAGTTTAAGAACAATGGGTAAGCCATTTAGAAAGGAGACAAGGAAACACTTTTTCTCGCAGAGAGTTGTGAGTCTGTGGAATTCTCTGCCTCAGAGAGTGGTAGAGGCCGGTTCTCTGGATACTTTCAAGAGAGAACTAGATAGGGCTCTTAAAGATAGCGGAGTCAGATATGGGGAGAAGGCAGGAACGGGGTACTGATTGGGGATGATCAGCCATGATCGCATTGAATGGCGGTGCTGGCTCGAAGTGCTGAATGGCCTACTCCTGCACCTATTGTCTATTGTACTGTTGTGTATGAAGGTAGACAAATCTCCAGGAACTGATCAGATATATCCGAGGACATTGCGGGAAACTAGAGAGGAAATAGTGGGAGCCCTGGTTGAAATTTATGAGTCTTTAAATAGACTGGAGGGTGGCAAATGTTGTGCCTCTTTTCAAGAAGGGCTGCAGGGAAAATGCTGGGTACTGTAGGCCGGTGAGCTTAACATCTGTAGTTGGATAATTACTAGAGAGTATTCTGAGGGATGGGTTATACAGGCATTTGGATGGGCAAGGTCTGATTAGGGATAGTCAGCATGGTTTTGTACGTGGGAAGTCGTGTCTCACAAATCTGATTGATTTTTTGACGACGTGACCTAAAGGTCGATGAGAGCAGAGCTGGGGATGTTGTTTTCAAGAAGGCGTTCGACTTGGTCGGCTGCTCTGGAAGGTTAGATTGCATGGGATCCAAGGAGATAGCAAACTGGCTCCATGGAAGGAAGCAGAGGGTGATGGTGGAAGGTTGCTACTGTGACTAGTGGTGTGCCTCGGGGTTCGGTGCTGGGCCCGTTACTGTTTGTCATCTACATCAATGATTTGGATGAGAACATACAGGGCAAGATTAGCGAGTTTGCTGATGATACAAAAGTGAGTGGTTTTGCAGATAGTGAAGATGGTTGTGAAAGATTGTAGCAGGGTCTGGATCGATTGGCCAGGTCGGCTGAGGAATGGTTGATGGAATTTAATACAGAGAAGTGTGAGGTGTTGCATTTTGGGACGTCTAACAATGTCAGGACCTACACAGTAAATGTAGAGCAGAGAGATCTAGTACAGGTGCATGGTTCCTTGAAGGTCGAGATGCAGGTAGATAAGGTGGTCAAAATGGCTTTTGGCACTTTGGCCTTCTGTCAGAGCATTGAGTATAGAAATTGGGAGATCATGTTGCAGTTGTATAAGACGTTGGTGTGACCGCATTTAGAATATTGTGTTCAGTTCTGGTCACCATGTTATAGGAAATATATTGTCAAGCTTGAAAGGATTCAGAAAAGATTTACAAGGATGTTGTCAGCACTCGAGTGTGTGAGCTATAGGAAGAGGTTGAGTAGGCTGGGTCTCTATTCCATGGAGCGCAGGAGGGTGGGAGGGATCTTATAGAGGTGTACAAAATCATGAGAGGAATAGATCGGGTAGATCCACATTGTATCTTGCCTAAAGTAGGGGAAACGAGGACCAGAGGACATAGGTTCAAGGTGAAGAGGAAAAGGTGAAAGGTGAAAGGCCGACTGCCAGCCTGCGGCCTACGACATCTTGAAGCCGCGGTCTCCGGTAAGGAGGTGGCTGATGTGGGAGCTCCAGGCCGCGGGGTGTGCTTGACCTTTCCCGACGTCAGCGTTCCGACCATCCGGACAAAAGGGCTTGAACTTCGGGCCATCCGTAGCGGCGACTACGGAGCATCAGGGCCTTGACCACGGGTGAACAAGGGAGGAGGAGGACTGTCTGAACTGTATTGCCTTCCACCATAGTGAAGAATGCTGTGGTGGATGTCTGTGTTGAATTATGTTGTGTATTGTGTCTTTTTTTAATTGTAACGCTGCACGGTAAATTACATTTCACTGCACCTTATGGTGCATGTGACAAATACATTTGAACTTGAACTTGATTTGATTCTGAGGGGTAACATTTTCACACAAAGGTGGTGGGTGTATGGAACAAGCTGCCAGAGGAGGTAGATGAGGCTAGGTCTAGCCCATCGTTAAAGAGACAGACAAATACATGGATAAGACGGGTTTGGAGGGATATGGACCAAGCGCAGACAAGTGGGACTAGTGTAGCTGGGATATTGTTGGCTGCTGTGGGCAAGTTGGGCCGAAGGGCCTGTTTCCATACTGTATCACTCTATGACTATGACAATAAATAGATTATTTATTGATGATACATAAAAGTTTAGAAATGATTAATATTGGGAAATTTGGGAAATACTATATACTGAAATAGTTTAGTGGCAGAAGATGTATTATTTGACAAATAATTTTAATACATATTGCTAACTCAGCTCATCATCAAATTGATTGTCAATTAAAATAACTACTATAGTTTGGATCCACAGTTTTGTTTGTGTCAGTCATTTTTCTATTGGCTCTCTGAGTTAATGCATACTTCATGTGGCTTTTTCAAAATCTGAGACTTTTAGACATATTAAATGTGTCAACACATAACTAGACTGTACAGCATCGATCTCAAGTAAGCATATTACTTTACAGGTTTTGACAAGTTTACCATTTTTGTCACTTTTCTTTGAATGCCACCAAGACCACATACAGTATTGATTTTATATTTTGTTGTATTCATGTCAATCGAATAGTTGGATGAAATCTATTCGTAATCCTGACAAATTTCCCCTCCTCCCCTTTCTTCACCAATATCAGAGCAGGTGCTGTTGTGAAATAACTATCCTAGGAACTGCCTTCAGTGGATAAAAAGTGCTTGTGACTAACATGAACTAAGCTTCTCAAAATGTTAGTAATCACCTTATTGTTGTGCATCAGGTTAAAGGGCTTCTTGTGGTCCAGTAGTGATGTCATCAAGCTAATTGAACAACCTCAAAGTATTAAAACATAATGTGAAGTTACCTAGCAAGTCAAACAGCGTCGGGATGGGATCAAATCCTGACCAGAAACATTACCTATCCAAGTCCGCCAGAGGTGTTGCCTGACCTCCTGAGTTACTCCAATACTTTGTGTGTTATTTTGCAGAGAGGTTTCTGCACTTGTTTATATATCAACTTTAAAGAATCTGCAAAAAATTGTAAACAAGGAAGGAAAATCACAATTTTAAAACATTTTAAAGAACACTGAATAAAACATGGAACGCACAAATATATACCACATTGATGTGTAGGAAGGAACTGCAGATGCTGGTTTAAACCGAAGATAGACACAAAGCTGGAGTAACTCAGCGGGCCAGTCAACATCACTGAAGAGAAGGAATGGGTGATGTTTCGGATTGAGGCCCAGAAGGGTGTCGACCCGAAACGTCACCCATTTCTTCTCTCCAGAGATCCTGAGTTACACCAGCTTTTTGTGTCTATACCAGATTGATTTTGAGCAATGAGATAAGATTGATAAATGATGTCATCATGAAGGCACTCATTTGTGGCAGTGATCATAATATGACTGAATGTTACATTGAAGAAAAGAAGAATGAATCTAGAATTTTAAACTTAAAAAGGGAAATGATAAGGACATGCTGACTAAAAATAGCTGGTAAATTAGGTAATATTAAATCTAAAAGCATGTAATTGAACAAATTCCAAGGCAGGCCACAAAATTGGATCAAATGTAAAAAAATAAGATTAACAATGAAGGAAATATTAGAAAGTTAGTCTGGGAAATTGATAGCAAAGACAATACTGATTAATTTAAAAAGGTTTGTGTGTGTCAGTCTTAGCAAAAGAACATAGAAGTAACATCCTAGACAGTGGAAATTGGAAGGATCAGAGGAATCTGGGGAAATTTACAATCAGCAAGGCAGTGTAGACTGAAAATATGGTTGGAGCCACAGGTTGACAAGTATCCATGCCCCAGTGGGCTTCATTGCAGGGTGTTAAAATAACTAAATGGTGGGTTATTCATTGGTTTTAATTTTCAAACGTTCCCTGATTTGGGGGAAATTCCATTAGATTGGAAAATAGTAAATTGCAAATGTAACTCCCTTATAGAGGGAAGGAGAGAAAGCAGGAAAGTACAGCACAGCTGAATATATTAGAAGCTCATATAGAAATATACTTAATATACATTATAAACCCTTTAACCTGATGCATCATATATGCATTATGCTGGGCACATAGAAAGGTTCAAGGGAGCCAGGTAAAATCAATGTATTTTGTTGAAAGTGGTTATATTTGGCCAATTTATTGGAGTTCTCCAAAAATGTGCCATTTTGTGGATAATCATAATCATAATAGTACTTTATTAGCCATGTATGTTTTGCAACATCATGGATATAGGGGAATCATGGATATACTATGTGTAGATTTCCAGTGAAGTATCACGGAAAATAAAACCTCATTGTGCAGGACGTGATATATTGGTGTACATTGTAAGTTGACTGGCCAATAGGAAACATAAATGGACCCCTTTCAAGTTGACAAAATATGAATGCGCATAATGCCATATGGATGGGTATAAGTACCTCAAACTTCACAATTTAAGTAAATGATTTACTGAATTCGCTGAGGTAGATAGGAAATCAAGTTGTGAAGAGGACATAATGATGCAAAAGGATAGGTATATGGATGGGAAAGGAATGGAGGGTTATGGTCTGAGTGCAGGTGAATGAATGAATGAATCTCTTTATTGTCATTGCACATGGTACAACGAAATTTAAAAGTCAATCCCACGGTGCGATTCACAAGAGCAATTTTAAATATATAAGAAAAGGTAAAAATATATACATATAAAAAAAAATTACAGATAAATAACAATAGCAGCTGAGGTAGAACCATTCAGTTGAATGTGAGTGTTATTTCTTATTTTGCATTGTTAAGTTCACGTATGGCTATGGGGTAGAAGCTGTCTCTGAGTCTGTTTGTGCGAGTTTTGAAAGACCTGTACCGTCTGCCAGAGGGCAGCAGGTGGAACAGGTTGTGTCCAGGGTGGGAAGGGTCCTTCAGGATGTTGGCTGCCCTGCCAAGGCAGCGAGAGCTGAAGATGTCCTTCAGGGAAGGCAGTGGGCAGCCAGTGATTTTTTGTGCGGTGTTGATGACCCTTTGAAGGGCTCTCCTGTCCGCTGCAGAGCAGCTGGCATACCGTGTGGTTATACAGTACGCCAGCACACTCTCGATGGAGCAGCGGTAGAAGGACACCAGCTGAAAGTAGAGTCGCTGCTGGACCTTCTTGACTGCTGTGGTGGTGTTTGTAGTCCAGGAGAGATCCTCCGTAATTTGTGAGCCCAGGAATCTGAAGTCTGAGACCCTTTCCACACAGTCCCCATTGATAAATAGGGGTTTGGGGGCTGCACTGTTCTTACGGAAGTCTATGATAATTTCCTTTGTTTTTGTGGTGTTTAGGATGAGGTTGTTGTCTGAACACCACGCTGCCAGTCTTTGGACTTCCTCCCTGTAGGCTGCCTCATCTCCTCCTGAGATACGTCCAACCACAGTCGTGTCGTCCGCAAACTTGACGATGGTGTTGGTGGAGTGGGCGGGGGCACAATCGTGGGTGTAGAGGGCCTAGAGGAGGGGGCTCAACACACAGCCCTGTGGGGAGCCGGTGCTGAGTGTGATGGGGGTGGAGAGGTGATGGCCCAGTCTGACGGTCTGGGGGCGGTTAGACAGAAAGTCCTTGATCCAGAGGCAGATGGGTTGGGAGAGTCCTAAATCCATGAGTTTGGTGACCAGTCTGCTGGGGATGATGGTATTGAAGGCGGAACTAAAGTAAATGAAAAGCATCCTCACATAGCTCCCCTGGTGTTCGAGGTGGGTCAGTGCAGTGTGAAGAGCAGTGGCGATGGCATCCTCAGTGGACCTATTTGCTCTGTAGGCAAACTGGTGTGGATCGAAGGTGGGCGGGAGGCTGGCTTTGATGTGCTGCTGGACCAGCCTCTCGAAACACTTCATGATGACTGGTGTAAGAGCGACCGGTCGGTAGTCGTTAAGGCCGCAGATAACAGGTTTTTTTGGTAGTGGGATGATTGTGTAGATGGGACTAGGGGAAAATAAGTGTTCGGCACGGACTTGTAGGGCCGAGATGGCCTGTTTCCGTGCTGTAATTGTTATATGGTTATATATGATATAATTAGTTAAGCGAGTGAACAAATCTGTCAAATGAAGAATTATATGTGGGGAAATGTTAACTTAGACAAGACAATAAGTGCAGGAGTAGGCCATTCGGCCCTTCGAGCCAGCACAGCCATTCGATGTGATCATGGCTGATCATCCCCAATCAGTATCCCGTTCCTGCCTTCTCCCCATATCCCCTGTCCTATCCATGGACCTGTCTGTTTATCTCATAAAGGTTGTGATAGTCCCTGCCTCAACTACCTCCTCTGGCAGCTTGTTCCATACATCCCACCACCCTTTGTGTGAAGAAGTTACCCCTCGGGTTCCTATTAAATCCCAGAAGAGTCCCCGAAAGTCTAGACCTCGCTGGGTGACCTGGAATGGAAGGAGGTATTAGACTGAAAGCAACCGCACAAGAGGAGCCACGTGGCTTTCTGTATCTCCTGGTTCTTGCAGGCGTAGATGATGGGGTTGATCATGGAATTGTAGGTGACCGGCAGGAGCTTGGCGTAGGTGTACACCGCCCGGTAGTCCTGGTCGCTGACCAGGCAGTTAATGGCGAACAGGAGCCAACTGGTACCAAAGGTGCCCACGACGATGGCCAGGGTAGAGACGCTCTTCTTGGTACTCATGGCGTAAGAGGTGGCGAAGAAGTGTTGCTGGAATGTGATCTGGTGAGCGTGGCGACACACTATCTCGCAGATCTTAATGTAGAGGTGAAGCATGAGGCCAAAGTTGACCAGGAAGGAGATGGAGAGGACGGTCAGGTTGGCCTTGGTCAGAAGCTTGACGATGCTTCAGGTTGACTGGTTGCTGAGACAGTTCCAGCCGAGGATGGGGAGCAGATCCAAGCAGATGTAGACACCCCAGGCCGTCGCCAGCAAGGTGTGGATGTAAAACCACTGTCCTCTTGAAATAGTAGGTGAGCGTGTTGTACAGCGACAGGTAGCGGTCGATGGTTATGGCGAGCAGGCTGTTCACTGAAGCCGAGAAGGAGCCGACAAGAAACCCAACGGTGATCAGGTCCGCCATCTGAGAGCGGATTAGGTAGCGGAAAAGTAAAAAAAAATAATGTAATCCAAATGGTGAAAAATTACAGACTTATGAGACACAACAGGATCTGCATATCCAAAGATATAATTTGCTAAAGACTAGTATGCTGGTAGAACAAATATTTTCCCAAAGCATCTTGGGAATTTAACAGATTATTTTGTTGTTTACTAGTTGGGAAATTGAATACAGAAGTAGGGAGATTTTATTTCAGTTATAGAGGTCATTGGTGAGTTAATTGAGATCATATCTGGAACACTGTCTATGTTATTGATCTTAGTTTACAAAAAGATATTAACACATTAGAATGAATTCTGAAGTTTATTCGATAAATACCTTGAGTAGATAAGTCATTTTGTGAAGAAAAGTTGGATTTATATCTGCTGGAGCTTAGAAAAAGGGGAGGAGACTTGATTGAAACATAAGATCTCAAGGGGTCTTGACAGGGTGGAGAGGATGTTCATGGGAGAATCTACAAGTAGTGGCCATTGTTAAAAATAGGGTCTGCTCAATCACGGTGGAGATGGGGCACATGTTTTCTCTCAGAAGGTTCTGATACTTCGAAACTCTGCTTCCATCGATCTTTGCGGCAGAGAGTATTGAATATCTTTAATGTTGAGGTAGATAAATACAGGCATCTAACATTATAGTAATTTATCTCTCAGCAATTCGCCCTTACAGAATTCACAAGTCACTACCCAAAAAATTAAGGAATAAAATTTGCTCTTTCAGAACTCATCTGAAAATATAAAATTAATTTTTACAACTCATTTGGTGCAGCTTCACATTAAGGAAAATAGTGATACGGCTTTTTTTGGAATGCAACACCCACCCTTCCATCAGTTTACTGCAGGTAATCTGAATGTGCAAGAGGTTACTAACAGATCTGCCATGTTCTTGGATTATGGATGCGGCCTAGTAGCCAACTCTTCTCTTAAATTTGTATGTTTATTTTTCTGTATGTAATTAAAGCAGAAGCTGAAATATCACGTAACTGTTAAAATATCTTAATTAAAATGTTTAAATCCAGAATATTTTGTTAAGTTAAAATGAGGAAGTTTTAACCTGCATGCATAAAATTAGTTTTACTTGGAGACTGTGAAGTTATTAATCAGTAAGTAGAAACTTTATCAAAATTTCTCCTGGACTTTGTGTAATAAAGTACAACATTTTCAGGACATTTTACAATGAAACTTGTGATAAAACCTTAGGGTGGAAATTCAATTCAGTACTATGCAATGAATGTGCAACGTAAAAGCTCTAATGTCTAATGTCTTGCACTTTGCTTTCACTACAAGACAAGCTTTTACTGAAGAATTTTCACTGAAGAAATTTCAAGCGGCATGAGCTGAAACAGAACTGAACAAAACTGCTGTCTTTCATTTTATTTCAGATGGGCCTTTGTTATGAAGAAACATCTTAGCACTCATTTATTGGGCAAACACGGTATTGGAACACCAAAGGAAAGGTAGGAGAAATGGCGAATAATATTGACCTACTACTCTTATATCTTAGCACTCTGACATTTATCCAAGTATACTTCACTATGTTGAATGCATCTTTTTTTTTTTTTTCTATTTCTATTTGTGTAATTTGACAAAACATTGCAAGTTCAATTGAATGCATCGTGGACCAAATTCACCACTCAATGTTTTAGCAGTTTATGCTGTGTTCGATTTTTTTTTTAAAAACGGGAGTCATTTTAACCCAATTCATTGTTTGGAAAACTCATAGTACAGGTTTTATACCCAGTTTTCATTACCTTTCATTGACCTTGGTGATACTTTGTGGCTTGCTTCAAAATCCAAGATTTGTAGATACGTTAAATTCTGTCTAGTTGCAACTTGACTTCAGTGGAGAATAAAATCAGGCAGATAGTAAGACCAATGTCATGCACAATTCTGTCACATGCCTGACAGGCAAATTAAATTAAAATTTCCCTAGAGTAGTCATCCATGGACATTATATGTTACTTTAGAGGTTCTGCAGCTCAAAAACGTAAACCACATTTACCGTGAAGCTAGACTTTGTGGCTACAATAACTGGTAATTTACATAGAAGTCCCTTTTATAATCCTACCAACAGCACTAATATGTACTTAATTTAACTATCCAGTCGTTGTGGGCTGTCAACTGCCCGTTTGATTAGAGTAGGTTTAAATGCAGCCAAGTAGTTAATTATTCTTTGCATTTAGAACTTTTCTTTTGAACTAAAATTGCAGTCTGCCTGTGTATTTTCTTCTGTGGTGGGTTAAGATTTCAATAATTTCTCATGAAATCCTGTTTCTCATTCAGAAGTAACCTATCCATTTGAATTTATCAGATTAAACAACAATTGTTTGTGATTTACCAAGTGTGATTTCCCAGAGATTTTAAAGGTGAACATGTTATTGCTGCCTGTCACCATTTTGGAAAACCCTTCGGATAGAAATCTTTCTTAATACATTTACATTGCTTTTGAATAATGATTTGCAGTGAAGGTGCAAGTAATATTTTCTTGTCGTGAAATAGTCTGATTTTTGTGAGTTTTTAAGTGTTCAGTATTGGTTTTCCCTTAACTGCGCAGCTTTTACACTTGTTCAGAATTTCTGGTTCAGGTCTTTGTGTTGGAGAGAACAGCATATTCCGGAAGACTGAAAATGAAGAAATTTACATGTTAGTGCCTCACATATGTTTGCAGATACCATTTAAGAAACAGATTATTAACATGGTTATTTTCTCCTGTGATGTTTCATATGAATCACAAGATACATATGTGGTTTTGGTGTGATTCTATAAATGTGTGTTAGGATAGAGATGTAAACAGTGACATCGTTTGTGAGAATTGGAATCTTGCTAAAGGTCAAGCATACTTTAATGCACTATATAAGTATGTTCAATTTCCGCTTGCTCAGGGCTAGCTTTGTCTTGCTGTTTAAGGGCTGTCCATCACTTGCATTTCATACTTCAGTATCTATGATCTTCCAAATTCTAAGCATATCCTCTTTTCTAAATCATCCCAATGATTTTGTAGAAGGCCTGTCCAACCAACCAATTAGTAGACTCTGATGGCAACAACAGATCATGTGTTTTAATTGATAGATCAAATTCCATTTCAGTAGCTGGGTCAGATTCTTAATTGAGGTCTTCCCTGTTTAGCGATTGAGAACATAGTCATTTCCAAGAGAACTTCTGTTAACTGGATTTATTAGGTCAATCGATGAACTTTTTTTGGTATGATGCATGACTAGGTTCATTTTTCATGCTGCAGCTCAAATTAGTCATATTGTAGAATATGCAGAGATGACCTTCGACTTGAAATCTATCCATTTGATTAGATAAAGCTGGCATCATGACATTTCATGATCCATTGGTGGCAGGGCTGATAGGTTCCCAGTTTCAAATATCTCTTCTTGGGATGAGAGATATATCAAAGTGGGCTTGGTAGCCATAGTGAGTAACCTCTATGCTGGGTCATCAGCCTTTTTCTTGACCCGCATCTGACCCTGTAGTGACTGTTTTCACACATAGCACAAAGTACATAGAATAGTGCAGCCCAGGAATGGGCTCTTCGGCCCACAATGTCCAATGTGATGCCAAGTGAAAATAACCTCCTCTGCCTGCATGTAAACCATGCCAATCTATTCCCTGCATATTCATGTGCCTATCCACTAGCCTCTTAAATGCCAGCTCTTGGAGCATTCTCAGTATTCCCATTCCTCACAATTTCCTATAATGTGTTGAATCTTTCACCATTCACCTACTGAGAGGGTCGTTTGGGTCAGAATGCTGTCCTGAGTAACTCTTATTTCATTGTCTTCCTACTGAGGTAACCATCCATTTGACAACCACATCCATTTTGTATAAGGTGGACACAAAATATTGGAGTAACTCAGTGGGACAGGCAGCATCTCTGGAGAGAAGGAACTTCACCCATTCCTTCTCCCCAGAGATGGTGCCTGTCCCGCTGAGTTACTCCAGCATTTTGTGTCTAACCATAGCTTGATGCATCCGGCATTTTTGTGTCTATCTTCGATTTTCACCAGCATCTGCAGTTCTCTCCTATGCAGGAAGGAACTGCAGATGCTGGTTTAAACCAAAGATAGATTATAAAAAAGTTGGAGTAACTCAGTGGGCCAGACACCATCTCTGGGGAAAAGGTGATGTTTCAGAAGATCTCTCTCTCTCTCTCTCTCTCCCTTTTTTAAATAGCTGATTAAACAGTATTGATATTTTGAAAATAAGTAGCTTGCAAAATTCAAAGTCAACTTACTGAGTCATGGTTCTGACTAAAATATCAAATCCAAATCTTGGCTTTTGGGAAAGTCTGCATTCAAATAAAAACCACTGAAGATACTGAAAGACATTAATTGTAAACATACTATTATTTACTTTGTAATTTTTCAAATATATTGTATAAATGGTTTATTTTATACATTATGAATGTCAGTTAACAAATGCAAACAGGAACATGGCTTGGTGGGAAAGATTCTGAAAAAAGCATGTAATTTTTATTAACAGTGATTAGATTACAGAATAATGGGGTGACACATTACATACCGGTAATATAACTATGGTTGTCTATACAATCATGTTTCTTCAAAATACAGATAACATAGTATGTGGTTATTTAGAATAGGTATTCAGTGAAATATTAAGTGCCAGTATTGTTGACTTTATGTATACATAAAATTAATTAGCTAAATCCATTTCTCTGCTGGGATCAGGCAACAGACAATATAGCACTTTGTATAGCATCAGTGAGTCTGAAGAAGGGTTTCGGCCCGAAACGCCGCCTATTTCCTTCGCTCCATAGATGCTGCTGCACCCGCTGAGTTTCCCCAGCAATTTTGTGTACCTACAACAGACAATATAATGCAGGAAAAGCTTCAGGAAGCATAAAGATTATTGTTGAGTTTTTGTTGCGTGTGCATTT
>NC_045959.1:23600519-23795519 GCF_010909765.2 Amblyraja radiata | reverse complement strand
AATTTAGTACAGTTCAAGAGTGTTTATGAGCTTCTGAAGAAGCAAGTCATGAGGTTGGCCAAGAATATGTCATTACAACATTCGACGTGGGTGTCTGCATGAAGGCATATCCTCTCGTGTGGAGTCATCCTGCAGAGTACAAGAAACACATTGTGTTGATTGGCACATTTCATGTCATTTGTGCATACTTCGAAATGCCTGGAAAAAAAATGGAAGGATCCGGACTTCAGGATGTCCTCATGGAATTGGGACTCATGTCTACTGGTTCTAGGAAAGGTGTTATGACAGGAAAGAACTACGACAGAAGTCTGCACTGCCACAAGACGATGGTAGAGTGCTTGCAGAGGCTCCTTCTTGATGAATTCCTGTCTATGGCTGGAAAAGATGCAGTGCTGTCCAGAGGAATCAAAGTGCATCTTTCAAGAGCTAATACAATCGCCAACAAAGCAGGCACTTGCTGAAGTCAAGGCCAATGCAGATCTCAACACATTGATGGAGTCGTATGAGAGCTTCAAAGCTGATGTTCGAAAAGGATCTCTCGGGAAGACTGCACAATTTTGGTTGTCGTACATGAATTCTGTGTGGATTGCTCTCTCATTGATTAGGTCTGTGAAAGGGAACAACTCTTGTGGTACTTGCACTGTCTGTTATGCCCGATCTCTTCTTCACCTTTAGTGGTCACAATTACTCCCGCTATCTGACCTACCTTGCTGTGTTCTTGGCAAACATCGAAGAATCACATCCCGGTGCTCTGGCGTTCCTCGAAAGTGGTGCCATCAGTGTCGCTAGGTCATTCATACCAGGAAACCGAAGTGCTGTTGACAAAACGATTGAGGGGACGATCATGAAGCATGACAAACCTCGAGGTGGTGGCAGTGGTGTTGTGCTCTCTGGCATCTTGGAGAATCACAGTGCTTATCAGAGATGGGTTCGAACTTCAACAGAAAGGGCACACTTTCTCTCTGCAACTCTCAGCCTCACAGACATGACTTCTGGTACCAATCGCGGAAGCAAACATAGAGATCAGCAACCAACTGAGATAAGGAAAAGTGAGGCATGTGTAAAGTCATTGATGCTGTAAAGAGCTTCCTGAATCCTTTTGACGTAGATGACAAGACTGGGTTGTATGTACTCTCTTCTGATGCATGTGTTCCGGCTGAACTTCAGAAGGATTTCATAAAGGTACTTATCACAGGGAAATAACAGAAAGAGAAGTTCATCAGAGAATGACTTGAGAAAAAGACAGCATTCTCCGAACCCATCAAGAATCTGAAGCTCAAAACCATGGGAGAAACAAAGACAAGAGTGAAGCTGAAAACATCTGAACGAAAGGTTGTAGAGTACAAGCAACAAGGAGATATTACTTTTCAACTGATGGTCAAAGCACAAAGTTCTGGCAGTCAACTCAATCTACAGGAGATTATGAAGTATTCTCTGGCCCCTGTACCCTACTCCATTGGTACATCAGACAACTTCTCTGCAAAGACTGATAAATCCAAGGGCATATTGATTTTAGAAAAAATTCTACCACTTACGGCTGTGGTTTTATGGCCATCTTACTCAGTCCCCCTCTGCTGCGCAGAACAAGAGGATTTTTCCCATCGATGAAAAATAAATGAGTTATTAGTGTTTTAAAAAATGTTGAGATTCTCTCTCCTGTCAATCACCACCATGAAGGCCACGCCCCTTCTGGTGGGAGGGGGAGGGACTATAAAACCCGGAAGTGTGGGCATGGCTCTTGCAGAGACTAAGATGGGGGAGGGAGAGGTCACCATGGTGGCCTTGCACCCTGCTTGAAATGGTAGGAAACTGCTTTTGAATTTGGTGGCCTTACACCCTGCTTGAAATGATAGAAAACTGCTTTTGAATTTGGTGGCCTTGTACCCTGCTTGAAATGATAGGAAACTGCTTTTGAATTTGGTGGCCTTGTACCCTGCTTGAAATGGTAGGAAATTGAATTTGGTGGCCTTGCTCCCTGCTTGAAATGGTAGGAAACTGCATTTGAATTTGGTGGCCTTGCACTCTGCTTCAAATGGTATCAAACTTCATTTGAATTTGGTGGCCTGCACTCTGCTGGAAATGGAAACCCACCAGCCATGAGTGAGTGAGCTGCCAGCACACCAGGCTTGAGTGACTGAGGTGCCAACCCAAGAATCCATCCGGCCCGCAATGTCCATACTAGCCCAATGGAAACCAGTCCCTTCAGCCAACAACACCCATACTAGTGCTCCACAAAGCCCCCACTATTGGAATTGGTGGAGAGGTGGAATATTGCGTTGGGGGACCAGCCCTCCCGTGTGAACATGGGACCCAACGGGTCCCAATTAGTCTAGTCTTTACTAAGAAACAGACTTAATTGCAAGTACCAAGAAAGAGGGCAAAGTGTGAAAAAACACAATTTTGGCATAGTTTGAAATAAGGGTTAAAAAAACATAGTCCAAATGAATTTTTTTCTTGGGAACATAATTTTTCCTACAGAAGAGATACCAATGAACAAAATTACCCCCAAGAAGTAGGATCACGAGGGGTGCACGGTAGGCCCCTCTGGCCCACGGACTACCTGTTCGACAGATCAGAAACACTCTTCAGGAGTCGGGTGTGGATTTGTCAATGACCACTGTCCACAGACGATTTCATGATCATAAATACAAAGGCTACACTGCAAGATGCAAACCACTGGTTAGCCGCAAAAATAGAATGGGCAGGTTACAGTTTGCCAAGAAGTACTTAAAAGAGCAACCACAGTTCTGGAAAAAGGTCTTGTGGACAGATGAGACGAAGATTACATATCAGAGTGATGGTAAGAGAGAAGGAACTGCCCGAGATCCAAAGCATACCACCTCATCTGTGAAACACGGTGGTGGGGGTGTTATGGCCTGGGCCTATATGGCTGCTGAAGGTACTGGCTCACTTATCTTCATTGATGATACCACTGCTGATGGTAGTAGCATAATTAATTCTGAAGTGTATAGACACATCCTATCTGCTCAAGTTCAAATAAATGCCTCAAAACTCATTGGCCGGCAGCAAGACAATGATCACTAACATACTGCTAAAGCAACAAAGGAGTTTTTCAAAGCTAAAAATTGGTCAATTCCTGTGTGGCCACGTCAATCACCCTATCTGAAACCCAACGGAGCTTGCCTTGTATATGCTGAAGAGAAAACTGAAGGGGACTAGCCCCCAAAACAAGCATAAGCTAAAGATGGCTGCAATACAGGCCTGGCAGAGCATCACCAGAGAAGACACCCAGCAACACACTGGTGTTGTTCATGAATCGCAGACTTCCTGCAGTTATTGCATGCAAGGGATATCCAACAAAATACTAAACATGACTACTGTCATTTACATGACATTGCTGTGTCCCAAACATTATGGTGCCCTGAAATGAGGGGACTATGTATAAACACTGCTGTAATTTCTACATGGCGAAACCAAAATGTATCAAGTACATTTCACTTCCTTCATGAAGGAAGACACAAACAATCTCCCTGGTGTACTAGTGGCCAGAGGATCTATGGTGACCTAGGAACTGAAGGAAATTCGCATTAGGCAGGAAATGGTGTTTGGTAGACTGATGGGAGTGAAGGCTGATAAATCCCCAGGGCCTGATGGTCTGCATCCCAGGGTACTTAAGCATGTGGCTCTAGAAATCGTGGACGCATTTTCCAATGTTCTATAGATTCAGGATCAGTTCCTGTTGATTGGAGGGTAGCTAATGTTATCCCACTTTTTAAGAAAGGCGGGAGGGAGAAAGCAGGGAATTATAGACCAGTTAGCCTGACAGCGGTGGTGGAGAAGATGCTGGAGTCAATTATAAAAGATGAAATAGCGGCACATTTGGATAGTAGTAACA
This sequence comes from Amblyraja radiata, assembly GCF_010909765.2. Classification (NCBI taxonomy): domain Eukaryota; kingdom Metazoa; phylum Chordata; class Chondrichthyes; order Rajiformes; family Rajidae; genus Amblyraja; species Amblyraja radiata. The sequence continues at coordinate 23,791,663 of NC_045959.1, read as the reverse complement.
GGATCGGTCCGAGTCAGCATGGATTTACGAAGGGGAAATCATGCTTGACTAATCTTCTGGAATTTTTTGAGGATGTAACTAGGAAAACGGACAAGGGAGAGCCAGTGGATGTAGTGTACTTGGACTTTCAGAAAGCATTTGGTAAGGGCCCACATAGGAGATTAGAGCACACGGTATTGGGGTGGGACATGGATAGAAAATTGGTTGGCAGACGAAGCAAAGAGTAGGGATTAACGGGTCCCTTTAAAAATGGGAAACAGTGACTAGGGGGGTACCTCATGGCTTGGTGCTGCGACCGCAGCTTTTTACAATATACATCAATGATTTAGATGAAGGGATTAAAAGTAACATTAGCAAATTTGCAGATGACACAAAGCTGGGTGGCAGTGTGAACTGTGAGGAGGAGGCTGTGAGTATGCAGAGTGACTTGGACAGGTTGGGTGAATGGGCAGATGCATGGCATGGCATGGCATGGCAGATGCAGTTTAATGTGTATACATGTGAGGTTATCCACTTTGGTGGCAAAAACAGGAAGGCAGATTATTTTCTGAATGGTCTCAAATTGGGAAAAGGGGAAGTACAACGAGATCCTGGGGTCCTTGTTCAAGAGGAGTCGAGTATAGGAGCAAAGAGGTCCTTCTGCAGTTGTACAGGGCCCTAGTGAGACCACACCTGGAATATTGTGTGCAGTTTTGGTGTCCAAATTTGAGGAAGGACATTCTTGCTATTGAGGGAGTGCAGCGTAGGTTCACGAGGTTAAATCCCGGGATGGCGGGAATGTCATTTGTTGATAGAATGCAGTGGCTGGGCTTGTATACTCTGGAATTTAGAAGGATGAGAGCGGATCTTATTAAAACATATAAGATTATTAAGGGTTTGGACATGCTAGAGGCAAAAAACATGTTCCCGATGTTGGGGGAGTCCAGAACTAGGGGCCACAGTTTAAGAATAAGGAGTAAGCCATTTAGAATGGAGGTGAGGAAAAACTTTTTCACACAGAGGGTTGTGAATCTGTGGAATTCTCTGCCTCAGAAGGCAGTGGAGGCCAATTCTCTGGATGCTTTCAAGAGAGAGTTCGATAGAGCTCATAAAGATAGCGGAGTCAAGGGAAATGGGGAGAAGGCAGGAACGGGATACTGATTGTGGATGATCAGCCATGATCACAGTGAATGACGGTGTTGGCTCGAAGGGCTGAATGGGCTACTCCTGCACCTATTGTCTATTATCTATTGGCCTTTATTAAAATCTGACAATGTGCACTTTAACCACATGTGATAATTGCTATTACAAATCTCAAATTGTGGAGTACAGATCCAAATAAATAAATGATGGGTCTTTGTCCCAAACATTATGGAGGGCACTGTAGGACATGTTCACTGTTGTGGGCAAGTTAGCCCTCTTTGCACGCTGTATAACTCTATGACTCCATTATAAGTCTTTAAAATAACAGTTTTGTAAGCATAGATGACCGAAGAAATTTTCAGTTACAAGCGATTCATTTAGGGGTCATAAATATAAGATGGTCACTAATAAATACATTTGGGAACTCTGGGGGGGCAAAAAAATAATCCTGACTTAAGAAGAGGCAGGAATGTTTAACGAGATTTAATAAAAGTAATTGTGGTGAATAAGACCGGGAGTAAAAAGTAGAAAGCTTCACTTTCTGAGGTGAAGAAGGGTTGAAGGGAGGTTTGAGGAGTGTTAACACTGGCATGGACTGGTTTGGCCAAATATCCTGTTTCTGCGCTATAGGTTTTTTGTCATAGAATGCCTCTTTTTTTTTTACACAGTATAGACCTGACTTTAATGTGGAATTGATCCTGGGTGGTTTTTATTTCTATTCAAAAATAAAAGCTAAATAAATGCAAGAATGCTCAGTATCACTGATCTAAAATGTTTTTGAGTTTCACAATATTCCATTGAATATCTGCTGATGATTCATCCATTGGAAACCCAAGTAAACTTGCATGTGTTTATATGGATGTAAATATAATGTGTATGCTTCCATACAGATCTGTGTGTGTGTGTGTATCTCCAGTATCTACATTGGAGATTTTTTTTGCATGATGTGAAAATAGAAAAGCAAAACTCTTTACAAACATTTCATTCCAGTTTTAAGGTGAGGAGATCCCGTCCCTGTTTTAACTTTATTCTGTTACTGTTAACATTAATAATCCTAATTTTTTTCTTTTGTTGCCCTTAAATCTGGTCTTTGAAGAGTTTGGCTCACGTACTGTTCTGCTGATTGAAGGACTTTCTCCGGAAAGCTGAGAGAGTTGTTTCCTACATTATTTAGGGAAAAGAAAATCTTTTCACAATTGAAAATGTCAGCATTGATTTACCATAATACTAAGCATGAGTAAAGCCGTTGAATATTATCCTCCTCACCCCACTCAAAACCACCCTGCTGAGGATCTGAGTGTGACATTTTGATTAGATCATCAATCCTTACTGTTAACAGCATTTTTCCTGAACACCTGGGTTGCCAGGTCACATCTGGCTTTTGGCTACTGTTGTTTCAATGACCTAACATGTATTTTGCAATAGGAATGCACATTAGACTGAATTCAAATTAAAAGTTTCTTTTTATAGACCACAATTATTTATATATAATTATGTAGTTAGTACAGCAGAGAAACGGGCCATTTGGTCCCACAGATCTATGCCGGATTTTATTCTCCACTGGAGACCCCTCCCACTTTATTTCATCTCGCCCTATCAGAATATTTTTTAGGTTCTTTGTCTGTTGTCTATCAATCTCCCTAAGTGCAACTATTTCAGCAGGTCAGATATCACTGTAGAACATCTTTCATGGACTGAAATGAAAGACCCCTGCCAGAGTGGACAATCTCTATCTTTTAGCATGCAAAATGTTAAAATACACAAGTCATGGAATGAAAGGATACTAGTGAAACCAGGGAGAAACTAACAGATATCTTGAGTGATATCATTTGAAACATTAGTATTATCTGAGCATAATATTTTTGTTGTTGTAAATCCAGAGAATTTAGTGTCATTGTGGTCAATTCCCATAGAAAGTGAAACACTCAAGGTTATCTTGAAGGAGGAAAATAAAATGGGCGGCAGAGTGGTGCAGCTTTATGTTAGACTTTAGAGATAGAGCGCGGAAACAGGCCCTTCGTACCACTGAGCCAATGCCAACCACTGATCACCACGTACACTAGCACTACCCTACACACGAGGGACAATTCACAATTTCCAGAAGGCATTAACCTACAAATCTGTATGTCTTTGGAGTGTGGGAGGAAACCGGAGTATCCAGAGAACACCCACGCAGTCACAGGGAGAATAGACAAACTCCGTGCAGACAGCGCCTATGGTCAGGGTTGAACCTGGGTTTCTGGTGCTGTAAGGTGGGAACTGCTGTCTCACAGCGCTGGAGACCTGAGTTTGATCCTGAATTGCGTGCTGTCTGTATGGAGTTTGACTGTGTGGGTGCTCCAGTTTCCTCCCACATCTCAAAGATGTGTGGGTTTGTAGGTTAATTGGCTTCTGTAAATTACTCCTTGTATGCAGAAAGTGGATACAAAATTGGGATAATATAGAACTAGAGTGAATGGGTAGGCAATGATCAACTTGGACCGAAGGACCTCTTTCTATATTTCTAAACTAAAATAGATTAAAACAGGCATGCACAGAAATTTGTCAGCAGTGCTAAATGTGCTATTGCAGCATCAATGCATTGCTTTTGAAACTTATTCTACTGGCTTCATGTTTTGGTGGCAGATTGCATCTCATCGATGCTACTGGATAATGTACACAATGCCATCAATTTAGAATGAATTTCCATGCACCCCAACAGTCAGTTAATGTGGTATATGGCTAACTAAGAGTAATCATGCTCAAGAGGTTTATATTGGAGATTTTGTAAGAAATCATTACGTTTAGGACAATCCTGGGAAGCTTTTTGCATTACATCAGAAGTATGATGGAATAAGGATGCAGAGTCTGAAATTGTTTGGAAATTGAATAAATCAGAAACTGTTTTCCTTTGTTCATGGAGTTCTGGGCATGCAAGGATGGCCTTTAAATGCCTCAGGTTATCAGTGACTCGGAAATCTTGACAGAAGCTACAAATGTTGATTTGATATGGGATGAGGCAATGAAATTGGGTTGTATATAATTACGAGTTGCTACTTGAATAGGAATTTTCAGAATCGGCGTTAGCTGCATTGGCTACGTCAGACCACACATAACTGGGCAAATCACCCTCAATTCAAAAGGAACACAGAAGAAGAAAATGACATTTGAAACCCAAGTGAATAATCAGATCCCAATGTTATAATCTGCTGAGCGCTCGATCTAATATTAGAGATTCCTTAAGTGAGAATGATACCAATGAACTAGAAAATGTAAAAAGTCATGTATTTATTGAAAAATGGGCCTCAAAACTAGCAGCACTGATGATTTGGATGAGAATGTACAAGGATCAATTCGTAAGTTTGTATATGACATAAAAGTAGGTGGTGTGGTAGATGGTGAGGATGGCCATCAGGAATTATATGATCAGCTGGGCAAGTGTGCTGAGGAATGGCTCATGGAGTTTAATTCATATAAGTGTGAGGGGTTGCATGTTATGAAGTCAAACAAGACCAGGACCTCACAGTGAAAGGTGGGGGTCTGGGGAGGGTTGTAGAGCAGAGGGATCTGAGGGTACAGGTGCATAGTTCCTTGAAAGTGTCATCACTGGTAGATAGGGTGGTGAAGAAGTCTTTTGGCTTGTTGGCCTTCATCAGTCAGGGAACTGAGTTTAGAAAATGAGATGTTACGTTACAGTTGTACAATATCTCGAAGAGATCATAATTGGAGCATTATGATCAGTTTAGGGTACAGAGAAGATGTATGAGGGTATTGTCAGAACTCAAGGGGGCCTGAGCTATATGGAGAGATTGGACAGGCTAGGAGGCTGTGGGATGATCATAATGAAATGCATAAAATTGTGAGGGGAATGTACTGTATTTTTCCCAGGGTATGTGAATCAGGAACTAGATGGCATAGGTTTCAGGTGAGAGGACAAAGAGGAACCAGGGGGGCAACCTTTTCACACAGTGTGTGGGTATGTGGAAAGTGCTGCCAGCGGAAGTAGTTGAGGTACAATAACAATATTTAAAAGGCATTTAGACAGACACAAGGATAGGAAAGGATAGAATGATATGGACCAACCCCGGACAATGGGACTAGCTTAGATGGGGCATCTTGGTTTGCATAGACGATTTGTACTGAAAGCCCTGTTCCATTTTGTTTGACTGACTCTGGCGTTAGAAACCCAAAATCAATAACAAAGTTTCTAAAGTTGGTTTCCAAAACCAAGTAGCAAAGTATTTGAGAAGCTATTTGACAGGGCCTACTATTCTACAAATCCAGTGTCAGATCGAAATAGTTCAATAGATTATTTTGAGAACGTGTCGCAGATAGGGATGTCAAAGTAAATATGGTTTACTAAAGTAAGACCCGTTGGGTCCCAGTCACATGGGAAGCCTAGTCCCCCAACGCAATATTCCACCACTCACCCATTCCCCCAACGCAACCCGTTCCCCCAACGCAATATTCCACCACTCACCCATAGCCCCTAACTGCGCAGATGCGGCTCATTTCCCCTCATCGCCCAGCACTCCTTCCCCTCATCTTCATGTGTGGGGGGGGGAGGGAAGGGGGGTGTGTGGCAGGGGGGAGGGGAGTGTGGGGGGAGGGGAGTGTGTGTGGGGGGGGGGGATTGTTGGGGAGGGGTATGGGGGCGGGAGGGATTGTGGGGGCAGTTGTGGGGGGAGGTGGGTGTGTGGTGGGGGGTTTGTGGGGGCAGGAGAGGTGTGGACGTGGGTGGGGGGGGGGGGGGTTGTGGGGGAGAGGTGTGTGGGGGGGAGGGGGGAGAGAGCTCAGAGAAAATCCCGGGGAAGAGTTGTAGGGGAGAGGGGGGTATCATGGGGGAGGGGGGTATCATGGGGGAGGGGGGCAGGAGCCAGCGAGAGGGACCAGAGGGAAAGGGGCTGGAGCTGGTGGTGCAATGGGGATTCACAGCGGGCACTGGTCGCTGGTTGTTCTCCTCTGCCGGGATCAGAGTCTCCGCTTTCCATTTGGCGACATCGGTGACATCTCCGACTCCGCGCCGTGCTGTGCCGCACCCGGTCCCTCCGAAAATTGTGTCCGGTTGGAGACCTCCGCTGGCTACCTACAGCGTCCCTTAGCTCCAGTAAAGACGCGATGGCGCAGGAAGGGGTGGACCGTCCCGGAGAGTGACAGGCGAAGAGACCAATCTGCACACCCTAGGTTTTTAAGATTTTTAAACCGCGCTAACTTTTACAATATACCACCGATCGGAACGAAACTTGTTGCACTCGCAGCACAAGAGTATATCGTAGCGCTATTGCGTACTGTCTTTGCGCAAATAGAAAAACCCTGCAAACCGGAATAGCACAATATCAGAGTTTTAGTTATGTATAGATAGAAGATTGAAAAATTGGATAATTTCATAATTGCTTGAAAAATTACATGAGAAACCACATGCTCCATTAGGCAAGAAAATCACATCATCAAGTTGGATAGACATAACGTTTAAAACGAGAGAGCTTGGGTTCAAGAAAATATTGCTAATCTGGAGTGCTGATTGAACCACACCAGGATGACCATGTAAAACGTAGCTTTCTACATCGGTCCTGGATCTGGGAAGATCCAGTTAGGGTGGCAGAGAGACACAGCTGGTGGAATCACTTAAGCCCCTGTCCCACTTGCGTGTCCTTGGCACGCTAATTACGCGACCTCGCGGTCGTGTTGAGTCGCGATGGTCCCGCACGACCTCATGTGCCCGCACAGCCGTCTGGAGCACGTGACGTCATTTGAAGATGGACCCAAAATGCAGGAGTAACTCAGCGGAACCAGCAGCATATCTGGAGAGAAGGAATGGGTGACGTTACGTGTCGAGACTCTTCATCAGTCTGAAAGAAGGGTCTTGACCCGAAACGTCACCCATCCTTCTCTCCAGAGATGCTGCCGGTCCCGCTGAGATACTCCAGAATTTTGTGTCTATCTTCAAATTTCTTGGCCCCGATCTGGGAGTAGGCGTGGGGGCGGATCCGGACCGCAACGGCCGTGAGCCGCAGGCCGAGTTCGGCAATCGTTTGCCTGCTTTTGCTGCTGTTGGAGGTGAGACGTTGCGTCGCGCCAGGGTCATGGGCCTGACCCACTTTGGCCATCAGTTACGCGACAGGCCGTTGGTGCGCAAAGATTTCGCTCGCTACAAAAATTTCGGAGCCCCGTGCGATGTCGCGCACAACTACATAACCCTCCGCGCTTCTCAGTGGGACCAGCCCCGCGCGGCCTCACGATGCCCGTGCGCCTCAACGCGACGACGAGTTCACGTAAATTTGCGTGCCAAGGACACGTAAGTGGGACAGGCCCTTTACTCACAGTGCCAGAGATCCAGGTTTAATTCTAACCTTTGTTGCTTTTTATGTGGACTTTGCACGTCCTTTCTGAGACCACGTGGGTATCCTTCTGGTGCTCCTGTTTCCTCTCACGTGGTAAATTAATTGACCACTATAAATAGATGAGTGGTTGAGTCTTGAGGCACGAAGAGTTGATGAAAATATGGGGTGAGTTAAAACAAATAGCAATGATGTAGGATTATTATAAATGGTTGATGGTTGTGCAGACTTGGTGGGCAAGGGATCCATGCTCTATTGCTCTACGGCACCAATCGAAACGTTTACGCCATAATTCTGATGGATCTGGAACCAAAACATCATTGCACATATGTTTGTTGCAATGTATTTCTGTGTCAAGCACTATGCTGAAGAAGATTGAAAAGGGGCAGTGTTCTTAAAGATAGCTTGACTAAGCTGTTAAATATAATAAGTTATCATTAAAGGACCACTCATCTTATTGGTGCGCCTGATGCCTCCTTTGGGTTATTCCTACTCCTCCTATTGTTATAATGAAGAAAGGAGAAACTGGCAGAGTTTATGATCAAGATCATTATGAAGGAACATCCTGTGTAAACTTATATTTTTAGTCTGTGTTTCAGACTGACACAGCGTGGTGTTTAAAATTACTGAAAAAAATACTCATGTTTCCTTAGTTCCTGTGGGCAACTTTGATTTGAATCTGCAATTAATTTAAATGTTTATTGAATCTGGATGCTGGCATTCACGCAGTTTAAATGTTTATAATCTAATTGCTGGGATTGGATCCTTGCACATGGATGTATGTGCTGAGTTCTCTCCTGGGTAGCCTGGTATCCAGTTCCGATCAAGGATTCCAAGCATCTGGCGAAAACTTGTTTTTTTTTTAATTTTGAGTCCACCTGATAATTGCAGTTTAAATAAGCCTTAGGTCTACCAATGGGATTTGGCTACCATGCACCAAAGAAGGCTATGGAAATTGGGGCTATTTTATTTTCAGAGAAGGTTTGAAGAGATCAAATCTTTCAGAATCTAAGAAGATTATAAGTAAACTGATACCTGGCATCACGTTAATGTTGTAAACTTTGCAATAAATTTGCATGAATTGAAACTCAATAATAGTGCGACAGACTGAGTTTGAGTTACAGGAGAATACAGTAGAGCCCAAAATCTTAAATATAAGCAGCGATTACCGAAAATATTCAGCAGGTCAGGTCGTACCTGTGGAGAGAGAAGAAGAGGTTAATATGTCAGGTCAATGACAAAACGTTATCCCTGTATATCTCTTTATGGGAGTGGTGCTTGACCTACTGGGTAGTTCCATTATTTTCAGAGTTTTACTGCTTGCCACAAAGCTTAATGTGTAGAGGTGGATTGTGTTGGTAAATTCAGGAGTGTGTTGGATAGATAGCTATGTTGGAAACAGTTGAAGGACACCAGAGATAGTATTTTATCGATTTTTGAGAATGATCTAATGGAGTGTGATGATCATTTACTGTCCTTCACATTATGTGTGGCATAAGGTAAATTTCTTTACAGCTACCATGGCTTTGTCTTGTAATTTGTATCCATGTTGTCTATGTCAGCTGTATCCTGGAATTTATTTTGTCTGCTGTATTGATTTATTCATATTTCATGTTACCCATTTTTGTCACTCCATCTATGGCAGCTTTGCTTTGAGCTGCCAAGGCCTTAGTTGTGGAATTCCTTCCTCTGACTATAACTCTTTCCCCTTTAAATGTTACTTCATTTCCTGTGCCTTTCTTGCCTGTTTTAATATCACTTAATGTGTCATATTTATTTGGTACCCCTGTGAAGTTTCCTCAGGATGCCCTTTAGTATAAAAGGTGCTAAATGAATGCAACCAATAGTTGCGCATTGGTTTTCATGTTATTTTAAAATTAATGTTTGTGATGCTGGTATATGTTGGTTTAAGGTAATTGAATGAGATTATATTGTGAGCAATGGGTCAATGTCTCCATTGCAAGGTTTGACAGCAGACAGATGTATCCAGTCATCAATATTATGAGGCAAAATTATGATTTTGTACGCTTTAACTCCTGCTTGTGAGAGTTATTGTTTTACATTTGTGTATTATTATATTTTTGCTTTCACCACTGATGAAAGAGCATAGAATATAAATTTAATTATTTAGTCAGTTATACCACCACCATTACAAATTTAATCTTGATGGCTTATTTTTTTTAAATGGTCTCAGACTGGAAGAACAGGAATGCTTTTCTCCCCATGGTCACTCTGGATTAATTCTTGTGGCTCTTTCTTGAAACTCTGCAGTTCACATGATTGGATCATATTAGTGGTTAGTTAAGTAAAACACACCAGTGGGAGACTAGGATTGCGTACGGGTGGAGAATGGAGAAGCACTCTGCGTTTCATTCTTTAATATCGGTGAACCATTGTTTTTTCAGACAAGCTGATGGCTCTATGTTTACATGTATTTTACTGACAACACTTTAGCATAGTCTGAAAGATGAAGCCTAAAAGAAATCAAGAAAGATTAACACACAAGAATACATTCTTCATTAACTACTTATTGAGGTATTTACACCCTAAACCTGCCCATCTGGTCATGCTTTTGGTTACCTGTGCTATCTCCAAGTGTGGCTTGATTGGGGATGTTGTTTAATGATGCTGCTGTGAAGTAGATTTTGCAATATGTAAGAACTATATAAATGCATTTTTTTCTCTCGGTTAGGATTTTAGATTGAAGTAATCAGTGCACCTGTGTCTCGTTAACTTAGAACACAGTTAAATATGGAGGTTTAGCCATTTGACAGGATTAGAGTGGCTGTTACATGAGGCAAATTCTTTGAACTGCCAAGAACCCTGAAATTTATCAGACATTCACAGCAGATTCCAAAGTGAGCAGTTACAGTATATGACAAAAGAAAAGTCACATCTTGGTATAAGGGACATGCTGTTCATAATTGTTACGTGCAGCCTAAATAAAGGCTTGATGTGGTGAAATCTATAAATCATACTGGGCTATAATTTGCACCATCAGTTCTGAGTAGTACATCAACTTGATGACGTTCTTAGTCAAAGAATATACCAATTATAGGTTCACTGTCCTATTGTAGGTACAGTGATACTATTCTTAAAGGACCACCTATCCCAAAAGAACAATAGCTAAGGCTTGCGCATGTTGGGATCCGCCTCCATAAAAGACCACCTGAAGTCAGTCCTAAAGGTTGTTTGTTTCAGTCGTGTATTAGATGTTTATTTAACGCTGCCACTTTTCTAAAGTTCCAAAAGGTTTAAATTAACCAAGCAAAGTTTTCACTATCTTTACATAATTGGTAAAGCTTTACTTGTGCAGAGGAAGCTTGTGTTACCTGTATTAAAAGCATAAAAATTGCAACAGCAACTTGTGTCATTGGATCCCAGGATGTTTGTAATCGAGCTATTATTGCACCAGCATTTATAATTCAAATAATCAGTAGAATGGCCAAAATAGACAGCTGAGTTTAGGATGCCACATTGCAAATGGGAAATACTAGATGCTGTCAACCTTTGAGAGTTCTGTGCACCAGAAAAGTCATGTATTTGTGAACGTCCCACATGTGTACATCAGACCTACAGCATGACTAGTCACAGTGAATGGTCTGCTTCCGTGTCAGTGTTCAGGCTCTACAAGATCATTCCCCCCATATCAACATTATTCTCACCTTAAAATACATATATGTTATCTACCTCAACTACTCCAAAATGTTAGCCACTCATCAGGTGAAAGTTACTCCTGCCTACCATGTTATGCCCCTTCATAATTTCCTTATTAGTCTCACCCAGAGTAAAATAGAATCTGCTTAGCTCAGTAGGTGCCAATAAAGCACATTGCCAAGTTTCATACAGCTTGAAGGAGGTATCTGTACCAGCCTCAGTTTGGCACGTTACGATATAGCAGCAGTCTCAGACATATGCTAATGAGAATGACAGGGAAGCACTTTCTGCAGAAAGCATTTGGCATGGCCTTTTCTTCTTCAGATTGATTGTAATTATAAGTTCAGGGGGTTGCTTTGGATCTTTACCCGCAGAGGGGAGATGAGTTTTTTTTTTCCCCATTGCTAGTTGTTATGATCTAGAATGTACAGCCTGAAAAGCTGGTGGAAGCAGATTTAATAGTTATTGTCAAAGTAAACATGGATAGATATAAAAAAGGGAAACTTGGAATGCAATAAGACAATCGTTTCTGAGGTCAGTATTTAGATATGCTCTGTACCATTTGTTTTAGTAAGTAAACAAAGCCATTAAATTGAAGCTCAGGCAAGTTTTACTTGATTCCAACAGCAAGCGAAATAGAGATTTAAAAGTAAGAATAGCTGGCATTAATATGGCATTGTTCACTTCGTCAAGAAGTCCCAGAGCACTTTACAGTCAATGAAGTACATTGTGAAATGTATTTACCATTGCAGGAAATGGGATATAGAAGCACAGTGCTTAAGTTACTGGACTAGTACGGAGAGCTCTGGATTATTGATCTGGAAACATGATCAATAATCCAGAAAATGCTTGGAATTTTGCCATGGCAGCTCAGTTTTTTAAATTCACCAAATTGCGTACATTTAGGAATAAAATGCAAGCATCAGTAATTATAACTGTGAAATGGCCAGATTGTCATAAGGCTCATTAATGACCTTGAGGATAGGAAATTTGGGGCCCAAAATGATACCCTGAGTTCTTCCAGCAGATTATATCTTGCTCCATATTCCAGCAAATCTGGTCTCTTGTGTCATCACAGTGTCCAAACCACTTCTGAAGACATTGCAGCAGCTAAAGAGAAGCAAACAGCTCTATCAGTCCTTGCACTTCCCTCATCATCTCTTTCATCCTGCATTGGTTCAGTTGTACAGACATACTCCTTCTTAAAGACATTGCTTCATTGGAGTTTAGAGTACATCTCAATTTTCTGATCAAGTGGCATCCACAGACTTAGATAAATATAAATTCACCAAAGCAAGGATTTAAAATTCAAGTGTGCTCCTATGCGCTTTAAAATATCCAGATTTATTGGCATTTACAGACTGAGATAAATGTAAGTTCACAACACCAAGAATTTAAAATTAATGTGTGATCCTCTGCGCCTAAATGGGCCAAGAAGGCTGAAATCTTGGACACTATTAACTTACGAAAAAATAACACTTCATCGAGATGGAAAAAATATAAAAAATGCACTTTAAATGGCGTTCAATAAGGCATCAAATATTGGAACGATTTGTGACTGGAAGCACATTATATCGTAATGAAGGCTAACCATATAAAAATTAATTAGAAACAAGTTAAATTCACTGCAAAACACAGCAATGAAGTACCTCAACATGTACCACGTTTTAGCAATAATGGTATCTGATATAAATTGTATTATTTAAATCTAACATTTAAGAATTTGGAAATTGGATTGATCTGTTCAGTGATATTTCTCGAATTTGCCTCCACAAAACAGTTGGATAGTCAACTCTTAATTTGTTCAATCAGATGACCAGATTTTTATGGATATTTTACACTGGCAGCTATGAATGGTACATGGAGCGTGGGCAATTCTCAGGAGTCCTATCGAACCCCTTCCAATAATGTTTTTCCTCTCAAGAGACGTTAAAGGGATAAAGATTTATTTCCATAAAAAAAGTGGTTTAAAACATTTGGCAGATTTGATGAGCTGCTAAACTCATTGGGCAGGATGTTTTCAAGGAGGATAAATGAGAAGAGAAGAGATTTCAGATAAATCCAGTGGTCAAATTTGCCTTTTCTATAGACGTTGAATAGATTATAACATTAAAAGTAATAGCCCTGAAAGATAACCATTTCCTCTGAATGATCTTGCACAGATATCAGTCAAAACACAAAGATGAAAACTGTATGTCTCCACAATTACATGTATTGCATCTGGATAGCTCTGTCATTTTCAAACCGGTTGTGGCCGATCACCTTCATAAAATCTGTAACTGCAGCACCCTTAAAGTTTTACAATAAGTCAGTGTCAGCTGAAACCTTTCAAAGCACATTCTCCCATTGTGTCCAAGTGTGAGCTGGGGAGATACAAGGAACTGCAGATGCTGGAACCTTGTGTAGAACAGAAAATGTTGAAGTAACTCAGCAGATTAGGCAGCATCTCTCGAGAGCATGGCTCGGTGACTTTTTGGTTTGGGACCCTTCAGACTGGGGAGATCAGCTTACTTTCACTGACAGAGTTGGTAATATAATAGCATGTATTTTGCTTGCACTTAGATCATACATGTTTGTGATAAGGGTGACATGCCGAGGTATACAACATCATGAGAGCTAGAGATAAGGTGGATGGTCACAATCTTTCTCCCAGGGTAAGGGAGTCAAAAACTAGAGGAGACAATTTAAAGGTGAGAGGAGACAATTTAAAGGGTACCCAAGAGGCAAGATTTTCTACACAGTGGTGGATATATGGGACGAGCTGCCAGAGGAATCAGTAGAAATGGCTACGATTATGATATTTATGCATTTGGACAAGGTAAATGGGCAGTAAAGATCAAGTCAAGAGTGTTTAATGATCATATGTACCGAAACAGAACATTGAAATTCATCCATGCAGCAGCATAACAGATCTATAAATACTTTATTTCAAATGACAACGTAATTAACCAAACAAAAATAAAGTTCAATAAATAAAACAAACAATATTAGTGCAAAAAAACCAAACAAACAAAAGCCCAAAGTCTCTCGTGCAACCAAAACATTTTGTAGTTTGGAGTTTTGTTGGTATTTGTCATGTTCAATTGCCTGATGGTTTTTGGGAAGAAACCGTTCATGAACCTGGAGGTCACGGTTTTCAACTCCTGAACCTTCTTCCTGATCGCAGGAGTTAAATGAAAGTGTAGCCAGGGTGGTGTGGGACTTTATGATGCTGGCTGCCTTTTGAGGCAGATGTGTTCAAGTTCAGAATTGCTGCACAGGAATGGCCATACACAAGTCTTGTCTGTGGTCTGCTCTATTTACGACCCTTAAGGATTTCTAGCACCATTTCCTCTGCCAGCCAAGCTGATTATGCAGGAGCTCTGTAAAAAAAGACACGGATGGGATGCAAACATACCGCAAACCTTCTCTCAGCGATGGACAGGATGTTTAGCAGATCTCATCAAGATGGCGGAATATAAAGTGAACTGGTGCATGCAGCCCACAAGCTTTGGTCAAATCATATATGCACAGCTGCACCACTTTTCAGACGCCAGCAAAAGTGGCTACAGTACTGTTTCATCTCGAAGACTGGAAGATGATAACAAAGAAATGTATGTTGCATTCATAATGGAAAAAGCCAGAGTGGCACCATTGAAGCAAATGATGATTCCCAGAATGGAGCTTACAGCTGCAGTCCCAGCTGTCAGAGTTGACACAATGCTGCGAAAGGAATTACAGATTCAACTGGACAAATCCATCTTCTGGACCGATAGCACAACAGTGCTCAAGTACATCAACAACAAAACCAAATGCTTCCAAACATTTGAGGCAAACAGGATCTCTTTTGTAAGGGATACTACTGATGTATCTCAATGGAGATATCTTGGCACAAAAGAAAATCCTGCAGATGAAGCCTCTAGAGGTCCAACAGCAGACCGCTTCTTAAGCTGTAAGAGATGGATCAATGGACCAGAGTTTCTCTGCAAGCCAGACAGAGAATGGCCAAAGTTTCACTTGGAATCTTCAATCTCTGCTAATGATCCAGAAATCAAACAAGACATCACAATGAACATCTTGGATCCATTGAACAAGGATCCATTGAACCCCACAAACTCTCTGATCACCTATTTCTCATCGTGGAGGAATCTGAAGACAACAAAACTCACTTTCCAGCAGAGGTGCCTTCTTCTTCTTGTATATGGCGTGCACAGTCTAAAGTTGTAGGACAACTTGTTCTATTTGATATAATGTGATTGTGCACGCGAGGTTGATTGCATTTGTCGAAGCAGGGCGGACCACATGGATGTTGCATTCTCCCATCCCAGCAGAGGTGCCAAACACAGTAAAGCACAATTTCTATGTTCTTTAATTATGATTGTTTAAAATCCATGCCTTCGGAACAGGATGCAGTTCAAATGGCAAGAGACCTGACTTCCCTCTGCCAAATGGGAGGATTCATGCTGCCAAAGTGGATCAGCAACAGCCGTGCTGATCCATTCAGCCGTGCATCCATTCCACGAGAAAACAGAACCAAGGAGACCAGGGAGTTGGACTTGGACAAAGACAATCTGCCTATGTGGCAAAGCTGAAGAAAAGGAATGGGTGCCAGTAACAAAGCTTGGGCACTTGGTGAAAGATATGAAGATCAAGACGCTGGAAGAATCGGAAATTTGCCATTCCATTTAGAAACATAGAAAATAGGTGCAGGAGTAGGCCATTCGGCCCTTCGAGCCTGCACCGCCATTCAATATGATCATGGCTGATCATCCAACTCAGTATCCTGTACCTACCTTCTCTCCATACCCCCTGATCCCTTTAGCCACAAGGGCCACATCTAACTCCCTCTTAAATATAGCCAATGAACTGGCCTCAACTACATTCTGTGGCAGAGAATTCCAGAGATTCATCACTCTCTGTGTAAAAAATGTTTTTCTCATCTCAGTCCTAAAAAATTTCCCCTTTAAGGGTAGGGAGGTCAGTACCTGTGATGGACCAGGCAGTGTCCCCACCTTGTAGTTGCCTTCATTCCTCGGCGTTCGTGACGCCAAACCAGGCCATGACACACCGGTCAATATGTCCCCATCGTACTTTTGTAGAAGTGAAATCTGGATGGGCCAAAGACAACAAATGGGATTAGCTCATTGACTAGCAGGGTCGATATTGTCAAGTTGCGCTGAGGGGCCTGTTCCCTTGCTGTATGACTGTGATACAATTTGAGGAACACTAACTAAGGATATTCTTGCTAAACTGTAATAGATGCAGTGTGGGTGGGTGGAACTTTGGCTTTGATTGTTAGCAGTAAAGGACATCCACTGAACCACCCTCCAGACATTTGATTTCAGAGGAACTGAACATCAGGAACTGAGAGGGCAGTGACCAGTACAAATTACACCCTAGCACAAAAGAATGGGTCTGATATTTCTCTCTATCGTCCAGTCAAGTAGAAGGCAAGACCCCAGTAAATTCAATCTTTAACATACTGCGTTGCTTCACTTAAAGCTCATGGTATACAACTGATCTTGAGAGGCTCGCTTTGTTACAAGCAATTATAAAAATGGCTGTATGTAGAATAAAACTACGTCCAGCTCCATCTGCAGATCAATGAGATTTCTGAAATTATCACAGATCATTAAGATGATTTTTGCTTTTTTTGCAATATTTGTGGTTGCAGTTTAATATGTGATTAAAAAAAAATCCTTCACTATGTTGTTGCGATATACATAAATTCAGCGCAATCTACAAGGGGTTGCGCTATGAGCGGACTAGAGAGAAAGATAAGTTTTGAAGAAGGTGTGGAGTAGGGCAGGGTAAGGTGTAGTGGATTGGATTGGTGCGGAGGTGCACAGAGGTGTGTGAATTGGTGGTTACGATGATCCATAAGTAGTGTGGGGAGATGCCCTCAGGACATAGCCTGCTGGAGGTAGGAGTGATCAGTAGGCTTGTGATTTAAAACCCAATTGTGTAGCACATAAAAATGTTAAATGATTCAATTAATTTCCAATGAAAGACTTACCTGCAAAATGATGGCCATCTAAGACTCCCTTGGTCACACCACATGAAGTCGGGCTCCTTTAATTAACAATGGAGTGTGCCTCAGCTCTCTGGTTAAGTCCTGGTTCAGAGCAATGATGAGCGGTATTATGCAAGTGACAAGTGAACGCTATTTAAGATGTGCCCCTCACCTTCCAAGTGCATACTTATGAACCAAATAGTGTATGTCATCCAATATAAGGAAGCAAGCAGCTTCAGTTGGGCTTGTAATAAAAACCCAATCGTGTAGCACATAAAAATGTTAAATTGCTCAATTAATTTTCAAGGCTATTTTGTTTCCCATTATTAAATATTGATTTTAATTTCATTATTATACAAATTCTCGGGTTGTGACATAAGGGAGCATTTCCTTTGTACAACAAAGTTGTAATGCTGTTTGTGATGAATGGGGTGTATGTTATTTTATTGTCAGTCTACAGAAGAAATGTTGACCCAGCAAGCTTCCGAATTTATGATGGCAACATGGTTTGATGCAGTGTCATAGAGTCAGTCATACAGTGTGGAAACAGGCCGTTCAGACCAACTTCGACCAACATGCCCCATTTACACTAATCCCACCTGCCTGTGCTTGGCTCATATCCTTCGAGACCTATCTTATCCATGTCCCTGTCCAAATGTCTTTTAAATGTTGGGATAGTGCCTACCTGAACTACCTCATCTGGCAGCTCGATTCGTATACTGTATCCCCCACTCTTTGTGCAAAAAAAAAGGTTGTCCCTCAGAGAGAGTTAGATAGAGCTCTAGGGGCTAGTGGAATCAAGGGATATGGGGAGAAGGCAGGCACGGGTTATTGATTGGGGACGATCAGCCATGATCACAATGAATGGAGGTGCTGGCTTGAAGGGCCAAATGGCCTCCTCTTGCACATATTTTCTATGTTTCTCTTAAATCTTTCCCCTGTCATCTTAAACCTATACCCGCTGGTTAAAAGACCATATATATACCATATGTATTCCCCTCATGATCTTATAAGATCACCCCTCATCCTCCTGCACTCTAAGGAATAAAGATTTACTAGAATGTTGCCTGGGTTTCAACAACTAAGTTACAGAGATAGGTTGAATAAGTTAGGTATTTATTCTCTGGAGCGCAGAAGGTTAAGGGGGGACTTGATAGAGGTCTTTAAAATGATGAGAGGGATAGACAGAGTTGATGTGATCAAGCTTTTCCCTTTGAGAATAGGGAAGATTCAAACAAGAGGACATGACTTCAGAATTAAGGGACAGAAGTTTAGGGGTAACATGAGGGGGAACTTCTTTACTCAGAGAGTGGTAGCGGTGTGGAATGAGCTTCCAGTGGAAGTGGTGGCGGCAGGTTCGTTGGTATCATTTAAAAATAAATTGGATAGGCATATGGATGAGAAGGGAATGGAGGGTTATGGTATGAGTGCAGGCAGGTGGGACTAAGGGAAAAAAGTGTTCGGCACGGACTTGTAGGGCCGAGATGGCCTGTTTCCGTGCTGTAATTGTTATATGGTTATATGGTTATATGGTTTTAGGACCGAGATGAGGAAAACATTTTTCACACAGAGAGTGGTGAATCTCTGGAATTCTCTGCCACAGAAGGTAGTTGAGGCCAGTTCATTGGCTATATTTAAGAGGGAGTTAGATGTGGCCCTTGTGGCTAAAGGGATCAGGGGGTATGGAGAGAAGGCAGGTACAGGATTCCGAGTTGGATGATCAGCCATGATCATATTGAATGGCGGTGCAGGCTCGAAGGGCCGAATGGTATACTCCTGCACCTATTTTCTATGTTTCTATGTAAACCAACGTGGCCAATCTACACTACTTTAAGGGCATGTAGCGATGGCCAATAAATGCTAGCTTTTTTAGTTAGTGAATGAATACAAACAAATTTTGCTGATTCACTGTCTGTGGTACAAGAAGGCAGTTGATTATTGAAGGAAGGACAACGTGGTATTGAGGAAGATTCTGGGGGCATCCTGTGGTATTGGCTGGGAAGAATGGGATAATGCTTGTTGCCATGTATGAACGAAGATGGTTAAATCTGCTGTGACAGAAAAAAATAAGTGTTGTGCTTCATACCTTTTGAACCAAAGTCTGATCCCTTACTCCTTTGGTGTTGGGAGGATTAAAATAACATTAAGTACAGTCACAAAGTTCTGGTTCTCCTGGTTCCTTCATAGAGATTGAAATGTAGAAGCTAAAGCATTTTATTTTATTTTACTGATGGAATAGTGCACAGAGGTATAACTTGTTATTCTTCAGACTGGGCAGCATGGTGACACAGCGGGTGCTGTCTGTGCTCGTTTGTTCGTACTCCCTGTGACTACGTGAATTTTCGCTGGGTGCTCCAGTTTCCTCCCACATTCTAAAGACATGCAGGTTAATTGGCTGCTGTACAATTGACCCAGTATGTAGGATGTCATAGAGGGATAACATAGAACTAGTGTACAGGTGATCGATGGTCAGCGTGGACTTGGTGAAGGGCCTTTTTCCACACTGTATCGCTATACTGGAACACTGTGAGAAAATATGGATTTGTAAAATATAGACATCTCCCACCAGTCTTACTGTCTCCGACTACATTCTATCTCTGGCCCGTCCACTCCTCTGACATCAGTCTGAAGAAGGGTCTTCACCCGAAACATCACCCATCCCTTTTTTCCAGAGATGCTGCCTGTCCCGCTGAGTTACTCCAGTAGTGTCTACCATCTTGAATGAATATTGGCCTCTAAGGTGAAATGGAATTTCATAGACATTCATAATGTCATTATGAAAGTGATGTTATAGATTTTCTCTCTCCATCTATCGTAACATCATAAATTATTAAATCAGATCTTGTACGTGTGTATATGTGTGTGTATATATATATATATGTGTGTGTTTGTGTGTGTATATATATGGTTGTCTTTACATCTTTGCAAAAACACTAAGCGGTAACAATTACATTTTTACGTATTCTGAAAGACATTTTTCCCCTCGAGGTTGAGAACACCTTCACTGATCATTTTATGCCTGATTTCTCGACTTATTCTCGACTTATTACTGATTAAAAGCTTTAAAAAATCAAAAGTCTTTGAATTTAAAACGACCAGCTTCGACTGATGACGTCACAATGGCTCGGCTAGCAGTGATCAGCTTCACTGAAGATTTCATCCTATATTTCACGTTATTCGCGATTAAAGCTTTAAAAATGCCAACTTTCACACGATTTTTACTGTTAAAATCATTCCTGCCAGCTTCCACCACACTTAGATACAATGTTGCGACACAGGAACACTGAACTTTTCACATCACAGGAGAGGGAGGGCGAATTGCTATTGCAACACGCAGGGCAAGTGCAATTGGGATTTTTTTTAAGCCCACTGCTGAGGGAGGCAGGGGAGTGCTGGAATCTTATGTTCGGGAACGGCTTGAGTTGGAGGACCATGTCTCCTGTGGGGGCTATGGATAAGGAACGGGTACTTGGGCGAGCACTTAGTCTAGTATACTTATAAAAGTCTCATCTTCTACATATGTGTGTATGTATCTATGTGTGTGTATTTGTATCTTCGTCAAAACGCTACGCGGTAGCGCAGAAAATTTTCTACATACTTACTCACATTTTTCCCATCCATGCCATAATCAGGTTCCCTTCAGATTTTGTGCTATATTTCACGTTATTGATGCTTAAAGTTTCTAAAAAAGCCCAAATAGTCTTTTGACACCAGCTTCAAGTGACGTCATAATGCCCCCGCAAGGGGAGGGGGTCGCCGCCCGTTTCACACACAGAATATTCCACCACTTTCCAGTGACGTCAGGGGGAGGGCCTCATTTCAAAAGCAGCTTCAACACCTTTTCAACGGTCGAGTGAGCATCGAGTCCTGCACTGCTTGATTCTGACTGCTTCATTCTCACTTTGTGGTCTTTAAAGATAAGATTTATTTTAAAAGAACCTTCGGTTTTTAACTTGATTTGCACTGATTCTTTAAATATAGCATTTAAAAAAGATTAACGTTGCTTTTATTTCGATCGTTCAAACATTCCTCAAACTATGCACCCTCTCCCCCCCTAAACGGTCAAGTGAAGTTCCATTTGGAGAACATTCCTCCAATGATTCACACCCACCCCAACGGTAGAGTAGTTTCCACAGGAAAGACTCAATTTTGAACAAATTAATCTGTGTTCATTAACAACTGAGATTGTGTTTAGGCTATTGTTTTTTAACATCATGCCAAGAAGAAGGAGGAAAAGATGTGCAGGATGGTCAAGGAATGACGAAAAGAGACAGCGAGAAGTAGTAAGGAGCAGAAGGGTCCAAGAGAAGCAGCAAGAAAGAAAATGTCGCAGAGAAATTCGAGAGAGAGCAGAAGGGAACAAGAGACACAGCAAGAAAGAACTCAACGCCTAAGAGATAATTGAGAGAGAGTGCGGGAGAGAAGGGCACAAGAGACACAGCAAGAAACAACTCCTCGTCTCAGAGATAATCGAGAGAGAGATCGGGAGAGAAGGGCACAGAAGACACAGCAAGAAATAACTCAATCTCACAGATAATCGAGAGAGAGAGAGCGGGAGAGAAGGGCACAAAAGTCGCAACAAGAAAGAACTGAACCTCTTGAGGATCTCCGACAAATAACAGAAGATCACAAGGAATAAGAGACACAACCAGAAGTTGACAAAATACTGCCAAAACGGTACACGGTAGTGCAATGTCTTTTGGGAGTTACGGGTGAGTGGTTGAATATTGCGTTGAGGGACCAGCCCTCCTGTGTGACGCCACGCGCCCCCCCCCCCCCCCCCCCCCCCCGGCACTGGGAGACGGGCCCAATGGCTCCCACTTGGTCTTGTCAAATATAAAAGTGTGAAAGCTATTCTATTCTTTGTGAGTCTGATAGTGGGGCCTAGTTCTTAGGTTGTGAAGCATGGTTTTACCATTTCAATATTACTATGATCCTCTGACTATTTCTTGTCAGTAATAAAATAATTGAAATTCACTGTTGCAATCTCTATCAATCTGCACATTTACATTTGAAGTTGTGTCTGACTGTAACTGAAACCACATAGTTACCTGATTGGCAAATCTAAAGGTATGAGCCATTCATTGTCCTGCAAAAGCCCAATAGTGTGATGTGATTGGATTAAGAGTCTGTTGGGGTTTTGTTCCAGGATAACTTTGTGCAACTTTCCACGTGGTATTGGTGGAAGTGATGGTTAAATTGCATTTTAACTCCAACTGCCTAAAAATCAACATGATATAGATTCACAACTTCCTCTACTTCTAACAGGAGGAAACTCCATTTTTGTCAAAGCTGTCAAATACAAATACAACAATGCTAAATTAAAACACAAATAAACGTGTAACTGTGGTGACATCAATTGCTCCCAGACTTTCTGTATAAGTATATTGTACTTTTTATGAAATAAAGGCAAGCCTGTGGGATTTCCCGTTTGATATTTGTGAAAAATGCTTAAATATAAGGTACAGATGACCTCCTGGTTAGGGCCTTTCAGCAAACCGAAATTCACGAATCACTACCCAAAAATCTGGAATACAGAATAAAGTTCACTTTCACGCAAGTTGTGTGTCAATTTTAACTTTATTATCAGCTCGCAATTCTTCGTGCACACACAGATGTGGCTTTGCATTACGAAAATTGCAATACGGAGTATTTTTGGGAAACATAGAAACATAGAAACATAGAAATTAGGTGCAGGAGTAGGCCATTCGGCCCTTCGAGCCTGCACCGCCATTCAATATGATCATGGCTGATCATCCAACTCAGTATCCCGTACCTGCCTTCTCTCCATACCCTCTGATCCCTTTAGCCACAAGGGCCACATCTAACTCCCTCTTAAATATAGCCAATGAACTGGCCTCAACTACCCTCTGTGGCAGAGAGTTCCAGAGATTCACCACTCTCTGTGTGAAAAAAGTTTTTCTCATCTCGGTTTTAAAGGATTTCCCCCTTATCCTTAAGCTGTGACCCTTTGTCCTGGACTTCCCCAACATCGAGAACAATCTTCCTGCATCCAGCCTGTCCAACCCCCCAAGAATTTTGTAAGTCTCTATAAGAAATGTAACCCATACCCCCTTAATACAGTGATGTTAACACAGTAGATACACAAAAAAGCTGGAGAAACTCAGCGGGTGCAGCAGCATCTATGGAGCGAAGGAAATAGGTTACGTTTCGGGCCGAAACCCTTCTTCAGATGATGCTGCTGCACCCGCTGAGTTTCTCCAGCTTTTTTGTGTACCTTCGATTTTACAGCATCTGCAGTTCCTTCTTAAACGCATGATAACACAGTGATGGTAATACAGCATCTGGTAGAGCTGCTACCTCACAGCACCAGAGACCTGGATTAGATCTGGATCTTGGGTACTATCTGCGTGAAGTTTGCATGTTTTCCTTGGGACTGCGTGGGTTTCCTCCCACGTCATAAAGGAGTGCGGGTTCATATGTTAATTGGGCTCTGTAAATTCCCCCTAATGTGTAGGGTGTGGATGAGAAAGTGTGATAACATAGAACTAGTGTGACCAAATAGTTGATGGCTGGCATAGACCTGGTGGGCTGAAGGACCTGTTTCCATGTTGTCTCTCTAAAGACAATAAAAACACAGAAGGGGTCAACTTTACTCAGAAAGTGCTTCCATTTAAATAGAAAGAAGAGACACTATCTTTGTATCGTAAAAAAAACATCAATTCAGCATGTAGGTAAACAGGAATAGATTTTAATTTCCTTGTCTTGGTAATTACTCTGTTTGGTGTGGATCACATGCCCTTTGCAGAGAGACAGAGCTTGAGCATACACAGTGTCTTCTCTGACCTCGGAGGAGTGCAGACAAGTTCACAGCTTGAAATCTAGTGATTGTTACGATGTATGGAACAGTGCAGTCAATATGCGCACAAGTGGATCCCAAAAATAGGAGTGTGATAGCCAGATAATTAGTTTCAGTGATGTTGGTTGCGGATAAACATTGGCCCCGGGACGCCATCTTCTCTTTGAAATGGTGTCACAGGATCCTTTACGCCCACCTGACGGGTCCTTGGTTCAACATCTCTTTCGAAAGAATACTTCTGCGGCACTATAAGATTTCACTACTTTTGTGTTCAGGTTTATAGATCGGGATTTCAACCCTCAGAACAGTGCATAGGAAGTGAGAGCGCCAGCGTGCATTGAGTCTTGCAAGACCACTAAAAGGAATAAAAATCAGAGAGAGGGGTCCTTTAAAATTACATTCCAATTTTTTCTCTTGATTTGTGGAATGAAAATAATTTACCCGAGAAAGTATGTTTCAATCAAGAATTGAATCCTGAACTTTTGCATTGTTACATTTGTGAAGGGTTTTATATATTTTTTATTTCATTTTAGTCCTGTGTTTCTCACTTCAAACCCTTTTCCGTCTCAGGTTTTGAATGAAATCTGCAGTGTTTATGCCATCATAGGAACACAAGAAATGTCTGCATCACCATAGAAAATTTAGACCCCAGAGATAAATAACGCAGATTCAAGTCTAGCAAGGGTGAAGCAACTCCATTTGCTGAACTTAAGGATGCAACTCTATGAGGATTAGAGATACAGCATGGAAACAGGCCCGTCGACCCACCGAGTCTGCCCTGACCAGCGATCACCCCATTTACAAGGCATAGACATAGTGGATGTGGAAAGGATGTTTCCACTGGTGGGAGAGTCTAGGACCAGAGGTCATAGCCTCAGAATTAAAGGGCGCTCTTTTGGAAATGGGATGAGAAGGAATTTCTTTAGTCAGAGGGTAGTTAATCTCTGGAACTCATTGCCACAGAGGGCTGTGAAGGCCAAGCCAGTGGATATTTCTAAGGCAGAGATAGACATTCTTGATTAGAACGGGTGTCAAGGGTTATGGGGAGAAGGCAGGAAAATGGGATTAGGTGGCAGAGATCAGCTATGTAAGGCAGAGTAAACTTGATGGGCTGAATGGCCTAATTAGACAATAGGTGCAAGAGTAGGCTATTCGGCCCTTAGAGCCAGCACCGCCATTCAATGTGATCATGGCTGATCATCCACAATCAGTACCCCGTTCCTGCCTTCTCCCCATATCCCCTGGCTATTTTTAAGAGTCCTATCAAGCTCTCTCTTGAAAGTATCCAGAGAACCGGCCTCCTCCGCCCTCCTCCGAGGCAGATAATTCCACAGACTCAATTCTCTGTGTGAAAAAGTGTTTCCTCGTCTCCGTTGCCTGTCCAAGGGGTTGGACAGGCTAGATGCAGGAAGATTGCTCCCGATGTTGGGGAAGTCCAGGACAAGGGGTCACAGCTTAAGGATAAGGGGGAAATCCTTTAAAACCGAGATGAGAAGAACTTTTTTCACACAGAGAGTGGTGAATCTCTGGAACTCCCTGCCACAGAGGGTAGTCGAGGCCAGTTCATTGGCTATATTTAAGAGGGAGTTAGATGTGGCCCTTGTGGCTAAGGGGATCAGAGGGTATGGAGAGAAGGCAGGTACGGGATACTGAGTTGGATGATCAGCCATGATCATATTGAATGGCGGTGCAGGCTCGAAGGGCCGAATGGCCTACTCTTGCACCTAATTTCTATGTTTCTATGTTCTAAATGCCTTACACGTTATTCTTAAACTGTGGCCCCTGGTTCTGGACTCCCTCAACATCGGGAACATGTTTCCTGCCTCTAGCGTGTCCAAACCCTTAATAATCTTTAATGTTTCAATAAGATCGCCTCTCATCCTTCTAAATTCCAGACTATACAAGCCCAGCCGCTCCATTCTCTCAGCATATGACAGTCCCGCCATCCCGGGAATTAAACTTGTGAGCCTACGCTGCACTCCCTCAATAGCAAGAATGCCCTTCCTCAAATTAGGGGACCAAAACCATATAACCATATAACAATTACAGCACGGAAACAGGCCATCTCGTCCCTTCTAGTCCGTGCCGAACACTTACTCTCACCTAGTCCCACCTACCTGCACTCAGACCATAACCCTCCATTCCTTTCCCGTCCATATACCTATCCAGTTTATTTTTAAATGATAAAATCGAACCTACCTCCACCACTTCCACTCAGCTCATTCCACACAGCTACCACTCTCTGAGTAAAGAGGTTCCCCCTCATGTTACCCCTAAACTTTTGTCCCTTAATTCTCAAATCATGTCCTCTTGTTTGAATCTTCCCTACTCTCAATGGAAAAAGTTTATCCACGTCAACTCTGTCTATCCCTCTCATAAATTTTAAAGACCTCTATCAAGTCCCCCCTTAACCTTCTGCGCTCCAAAGAATAAAGACCTATCTTGTTCAACCTTTCTCTGTAACTTAGATGCTGAAACCCAGGCAACATTCTAGTAAACCTCCTCTGTACTCTCTCTATTTTGTTGACATCTTTCCTATAATTTGGCAACCAAAATTGTACACCATACTCCAGAATTGGCCTCACCAATGCCCTGTACAATTTTAACATTACATCCCAACTTCTATACTTAATGCTCTGATTTATAAAGGCCAGCGCACCAAAAGCTTTCTTTATCACCCTATCTATATGAGATCCCACCTTCAGGGAACTATGCACAGTTATTCCTAGATCCCTCTGTTCTACTGCATTCTTCAATTCCCTACCATTTACCATGTACGTCCTATTTTGATTTGTCCTACCAAGATGTAGCACCTCACACTTATCAGCATTAAACTCCATCTGCCATCTTTCAGCCCACTCTTCCAAATGGCCTTAATCTCTCTGTAGACTTTGAAAATCTACTTCATTATCCACAACACCACATATCTTAGTATCATCTGCATACTTACTAATCCAATTTACCACACCATCATCCAGATCATTGATGTATATGACAAACAACAGTGGATCCAACACAGATCCCTGAGGCACCCCACTAGTCACCGGCCTCCAACCTGACAAACAGCCATCCACCATTACTCTCTGGCATCTCCCATTCAGCCACTGTTGAATCCATCTTGCTACTCCACCACTAATACCCAACAATTGAACCTTCTTAACCAACCTTCCATGTGGAACCTTGTCAAAGGCCTTATAGACAACATCCACCGCTTTACCCTCATCAATTTCCCTAGTAACTTCTTCAAAAAATTCAAGAACATTAGTCAAACATGACCTTCCAGGCACAAATCCATGTTGACTGTTCCTAATCAGACCCTGTATATCCAGATGATTATATATATTATCTCTAAGTAGCCTTTCCATTAATTTACCCACCACTGACGTCAAACTAACAGGTCTATACTTGCTAGATTTACTCTTAGAACCCTTTTTAAACAATGGAACAACATACGCAGTACGCCAATCCTCCGGCACCATTCCCGTTTCTAATGACATTTGAAAGATTTCTGTCATAGCCCCTGCTATTTCTACACTAACTTCCCTCAATGTCTGAGGGAATATCCTGTCAGGACCTGGAGACTTATCCACTTTTATACTTTTCGAAAGTGTCAGTACTTCCTCTTCTTTGATCCTCATAGTTTCCATAGCTACCCTACTTGTTTCCCTTAAGCAGCTTTCTCACGGGGCGACTTGACGCAAGAGTTAACCAGTTGAACATCGTGGGAACCCCGTGCGATAACCGTACGGCATTCGTGGACCACCGTGGACCACCGTGGCGCTAACGGCAGGTACTTGTGTAACTTGGTGACTCGGGAGAAAATTCAAGCAAGTTTGAATTTCTCCAAGAGTGACTTGTACACTTGTGGTTGAAGATTGCAACATTATATGCACGTAGTGGCCAGTGCGATATCCGTATTAACTCTTGCGTGTACCGTGGGAACTCCTGCGAACGGTGAACCCGGAAGCTGGACAGAGGGGACAGAAGGTGAGTAATCTGGAATGAACATGCTGTTAGGCTGGGATCATTCTCTGCGAGATGATCTTAGTGCGGGAGACAAGTGTAGGAGAGGTGTACTGACTGTGTGGGCAGAACTTTGGAAGTGATTGCCCACCATTCTCAAAAGCCGCTGTGTCTCCCTGTCCCTCCAACTCCAGAGGAATCCGCGCCCCCTCATCCGCAACCCGGGTTCCTCTGGAGTT
Organism: Amblyraja radiata; assembly: GCF_010909765.2. Classification (NCBI taxonomy): domain Eukaryota; kingdom Metazoa; phylum Chordata; class Chondrichthyes; order Rajiformes; family Rajidae; genus Amblyraja; species Amblyraja radiata. Next base: position 23,763,553 of record NC_045959.1, on the reverse strand, counting down.
GGAGCGGGGCTGGGCTAGAGTTGCTGCTGGCTGTGAGTCTCTGGGATCTCCGTGCTTGCAGTCGGTGTCCCGTCGTTCCTAACGTCTCCGGCCACCCCCCTAGACTGGAGCTGAGACTGTGAACTGTACCGCCCTTGCCCCCTCCCTCTGCAACTGCAAACAACCCCACAGTTCCCAGTCTCAGCTCCTGTACAGGGGGGTGGCCGGAGACGTCACAGCCCGAGCTGCGCCCCCTCATCCGCAACCCCAAGACCAAGACGTACCTTGTACACCATCAGCTTCTGTCCCTACGGGGAGCGTGTTCCTCTGGAGTTGGAACGGGGCTGCGCTGCTGCTGGCTGTGGGTCTCTGGGATCTCAGTGCTTGCAGTGGGCCTGGGGGTCGGTGTCCCATTGGTCCTGACGTCTCCGGTGACTGGCACTGACCTGCTGGCATCGCCGACGTGAAGACAGTGCAAAGCCCCGCGCCGGTGCAATGGGCGGGGAGCTGAAGAGGGGAGGGAAGGGGTCACACACATGGCCGGGAAGCTGAGGGGTGTAGGTGGGGTGAAACTGAAGGGAGCGACAATCTGCTGCTGCCTGCCCGCTGAGTTAAAAAGTTCCCACGCAAGACTCACGATACACTGTATATCGTGACCGTGGGAACTTTTTAACTCAGCGGGCAGGCAGCAGCAGATTGTCAATTATTAACCCTCCCGCGCAATTACCTTCTCTTTTATGAATGGGGATTCACAATGTTCATTCAAGATTTAACGGGAAAGCTCGGGAGACGGACAAGTCACTCGCACAAATAACAGAAATGCCGAGTACCCGTGGGAACTCTTTATCTACCCCCCGTTATATCGTGTGATATCATGCTAGACCACGACCACTTCACTCTGGTTACATCTTGCGTCAAGTCGCCCCGTGAGAAAGCCCCATTACCTCACATAATTTAATATCCTTCTCCTTGGTGAATACCGAAGAAAAGAAATTGTTCAATATCTCCCCCATCTCTTTAGGCTCTGCACATAGCTGTCCACTCTGACTCTCTAATGGACCAATTTTATCCCTCGTTATCCTTTTGCTATTAATATAGCTGTAGAAACCCTTTGGATTTACTTTCACCTTACTTGCCAAAGCAACCTCATATCTTCTTTTAGCTTTTCTAATTTCTTTCTTAAGATTCTTTTTACATTCTTGATACTCAAGCACCTCATTTACTCCATGCTGCCTATATTTATTGTAGATCTCTCTCTTTTTCCGAACCAAGTGTCCAATTTCCCTTGAAAACCATGGCTCTTTCCAATTATTACTCTTTCCTTTCAACCGAACAGGGACATAAAGATTCTGTACTCGTAAAATTTCACCTTTAAATGTCCTCCATTTCTCTTCCACATCCTTCTCGTAAAACAAAATATCCCAATTCACTCCTTTTAAATCCTTTTGCATCTCCTCAAAGTTAGCCTTTCTCCAATCAAAAATCTCAACCCTTGTTCCAGTTCTGACCTTCTCCATAATTATATTGAAACTAATGGTATTGTGATCACTGGACCCGAAGTGCTCCCCAACACATACCTCTGTCACCTGACCTGTCTCATTTCCTAACAGGAGGTCAAGCACTGCCCCTTCTCTAGTAGGCACCTCTATGCATTGCTGCAAAAAACTATCCTGCACAAATTTTACAAACTCCAAACCATCCAGCCCTTTTACAGAATGTGTTTCCCAGTCTATGTGTGGAAAATTGAAATCTCCCACAATCACTACCTTGCGCTTACTATCTGCTATCTCCTTACATATTTGCTCTTCCAATTCTCGCTCCCCATTAGGCGGTCTATAATACACCCCTATAAGTATTGCTACACCTTTCTCAGTTCCACCCAAATAGCCTCCCTAGACGAGCCCTCTAATCTATCCTGCCAAAGCACTGCTGTAATATCTTCCCTGACAAGCAATGCAACACCTCCACCTCTTGCCCCTCCAATTCTATCACACCTGAAGCAATGAAATCCTGGAATGTTTAGTTTCCAATCACAACCATCCTGCAACCATGTTTCGCTAATCGCCACAACATCATACTTCCAGGTGTCAATCCAGGCTCTAAGCTCATCCACCTTTCTTACAATCCTCCTAGCATTAAAATATACATATTTAAGAAACCAACCACCTCTTGTTCTCTGTTTATTTTCTTTTTCTTCTTTCTGCAACACTGATGTTGGGTCTGAGTGCTTCCCTTCTCTGCCTCCTGCTTCACACACTGTCTACTAGCTTTCTCTATTTGAGTCCCTCCCCCCAACCATTCTAGTTTAAAGTCTCCCCAGTAGCCTTTGCAAATCTCCCCGCCAGGATATTGGTTCCCCTCGGGTTCAAGTCCAACCCGTCCTTTTTGTACAGGTCACACCTTCCCCAAAAGAGGGCCCAATGATCCACTGACGTGAATCCCTGCCCTCTGCACCAGACCCACAGTCACGCATTTATCCTCCACCTCACTCCATTCCTACTCTCACTGTCGTGTGGCACAGGCAGTAATCCTGAGATTGTTACCGTTGCGGTCCTTCTCCTTAACTCTCTTCCTAACTCCCTAAATTCTCCTTTCAGGATCTCTTCTCATTTTCTAGCTATGTCATTGGTACCTATATGTACCACGACCTCGGGCTCCCCTCCCATCCATTTCAGGATATCTTGGACACGTTCAGACACATCCCAGACCCTGGCACCAGGGAGGCAAACTACCATCCGGGTCTCCTGACTGCCTCCACAGAATCGCCTATCTGACCCCCTAACTATAGAGTCCCCTATTACTATTGCCCTCCTCTTCTTTTCCTTACCCTTCTGAGCAACAGGGCCGGTCTCTGTGCCGGAGGCCCGGCCGCCCTCTCTACCCCCAGGTAGGCTGTCCCCTCCAACAGTACTCAAACAGGAGTACTTATTGCCAAGGTGTACAGCCATCGGGGTACTCTCGCAAAAACTGCACACAATACTATGTCACCACGCACCATGCGCACGTAATGCACACCATGCATCCATCACGTGCGCGTCATGACGAGTAAATGATGTCGCGAAATTGACGCCCAAGTGGGACAGGCCCTTTAGCAGCCGAGGCAGAACAACGCGGCTGGCGTACCCAGGTGCTCCCTGTAGAGGTTTGTTGTACAGGGTTTGTAGCCATGTCAACAACCAGACTCCTGAAGGGAATGGGAGTTCGAGGACAGGCCTTCCGGCAAGCCGTCAGGTGGCTGTCAGAGGCTGCCGAGCGAAGCAGCAACTGGCTGTGGCTGAAGAGGAAGGACTCCAACTGGGCTCCAAATGACCAGCAAGGGGGGGGTAAAATGGAGGGGAGCGCACATGGGATGCCAGATGTTGCTGTTGAGCCCTCTGGAGGTGTCGTGGGTCAATCAATGAAACACCAACGAAGGAGGGTGCCCACCTGATGACCCCAATGAAGTCTTTACCCCGACCCCCACTCAAGATATTAAAAAGGTGTCAATTATAGGAGGGATTGTAATATCAAGTCCTATAAGCTGAACTATACTCAACTCCTCTTGTTATGAAGGCCAACATGCCATTCGCTTTCTTCACTGCCTGTAACTTATACTCTTATAATTTGTGAACTTATCCATGTTCTCCTGTGATGCTGCCTGATCCGCTGTGTTACTCCAGCTCTTTATGTCTTTTTTTGTAAACCTGCATCTGCTGTTTCTTGTTTCTCCATTTGGAATGAGAGCTTGGTTTAATTTCACATGATATCACAAACTTTATTATTCATTTTGCACTGAGTCAGGAAAAAAATCTGGTAAAAATTAGATCTTGTCCTTCCAAAATTCCAGATCTGTAGGTTAACATTATTTTAAAAAATACATGACAATGTCCCGTAAAATGGTGCGCCCCAAGGGCACAAAAAGGTGAGGAACATTTACGAACGTCACCACCTCCTCCCCCCCATTCTTCCCCCAATTTTACCTCCTGCTCAGCCCCATTACCATTGTCTCTGCAACAGTCTTGTATGCAGGAATAGTTTACTATGATTTTATAGTGGTGCTCCACAATGTCAGTAGTCACAAGGAATCACGCGTCACAGAAAGAAATAGAAATTCAAGAGAGTGTTGTGCAGCTGAATAAAATTGTCACTGTCGTTTTATCCAAATCTTTATCCACGTGCAGCCATTGGAGATGAATCTCCTCATACAGGTGAACATAAATATAGGTGTACAGAAAGCGCCTCATAAACTATTTACAGCATCTGTGATTTATTACCCAAACATACGTTGTCTGTTAATATACCAGGATATGTGTTTTGCATGTTCCCTTTCAAAGCTGTTCTTATCATACCCAAACGCTTAGCAGTAAGTGGTTGGATAATGTAGAGCTGCAGTACATTTAGAATGCTCTTAACTGTAGATTTTCTGATTTTAGATCTTGTGTGCAGGGAGAGCACTTATAATCTCTGCACTGCAGAATGTAATGAAGGCATAACATTACCTGTAAATTATATTAGAAATACAAGGACAACTGAATATGACTAAGGCGTGGGTAAGCACTGGCGAAATGATCAGACCCAGTGACCAAGATTAATGAAACTCAGATGGGTTTTAATTAGTGTAGCTGTGGCCATAAATTATCTACAGAATACAAATATTGTTATATTTGGGAAATCCTTGATTTATTTTTTTCTGTTGGATGGTAGATTTAGATGAATGAGTTCTAATCATAAACATTCTAAAAGAGTGCCTCAGGCAGCGATTTATTATTTAGTAAATGCAAGACACCATCAGCAAATGCGAGTGCTGCCCAAACACGGTGCAGTAAACTTGTTCTCAGCATTAATTTTAAAATGTCGCTGAAATGTGTGGCCTTGTACGAGTCGTCAAAAGCATTAGGGTGTCGAGTACAAAACACAAAGCAGTCTGTCAGGCGAAGAATGTACAAGAATTATTGTCCAGCAGATGATCCATAACAGAATGCCACTGTGTATGCACTTCCAGCATATATCAACTACATTTATTCTGACACATAATGTGATCTTTTCATATTATACTTTAAGTGCATTTTTCAGTAAACAGAATGGTGAACAAGTTGCTGTGTGAAAGTGTTAAGATTTGACAACTCTTGTTGTGATTATGAAAGATTCATGATACATGAGCAGCTTTGTGGATGCATGTAGATATCCTGGGAATTCAATACCCTGGATCAGCTAAAAATGTCATAGAATCCCAATAAAACAAATAAGAAAATGATTGAATCTCTTCCTCGACCTACCCCTACCACGAAAACAAAATTGTTAAATTCTTTACAGCTCGAGCCTGAACTCAAACAACATTGCTTAAGGGACTGAAAACAAAAGATAACAAGAGATATATTAAGTGGCAACTTAACAACTGGTTACAAGAAGAATGATAAAAGAAAGGAGAATGTTCAAGTTAACAGATTACTGTCCTCTGTGGTTTGAGTTTTGCAGTGAATTTGTAATGTTTTGTGTTGTTTGACATATTTTGAAATTGCATTGTGAAGTTAATAATGAGTCAACAGTTACTCTCTGCTATACCATGGTCATAATATTGTGTTGATGCTGCAGTATTTGGTACTAGATATGTGTAAGTCATTTTTTTAAATATGTTCATCCGAAAAGAGAATAATCCTGCATACTAATCCGTTGAATTAACATAAATTGCAATGAGAAAACAATAGCGGGAAAAAAATCTGTCGGATAAAAATTAGATTGAGTTGAGAGGATCGAAAAGAATCCTACATTTTTCTCAATGTCTTAATGGAGAGTTGGAAGTAATTTACTATTGGTGTGTTTGTTATTTTAATAACTGTCCGTCATGACGTCTTCCTCCCATTCAACAAAGGGGAAACCTCCCTTTACATCATGCCTTTCACAGGGCCCAAAGCACATTTAAATCAATGATTAATGTTGAAGAAAGAACTACAGATGCTGGAAAAAATCGAAGGTAGACAAAAATGCTGGAGAAACTCAGCGGGTGAGGCAGCATCTATGGAGCTATTCCTTCGGTCCATAGATGCTGCCTCACCCGCTGAGTTTCTCCAGCATTTTTGTCCATTTAAATCAATGGAGTAGTTTTTGTGGTCATAATCATGATGAAGGCAATGGCAATGGGCACATCGGAAGCTCTCAGATACAATTGTGCGATGATGACCAAATAATCTGCTCCAGTGCAGCTAATACTGAAAAGAACTCCCTTGATCCCATGAGGATAAGGTCAATTTAATGTTTCATCTAAAGGCAGAATTCAGATTCAGATTCAGATTCAGAAAACTTTATTGTCTGTCGCAACAGAAAATCCTCTTTGACGTTGCTCCACATACAAACATACGGGAGCAGCGCGCCGCGAGTCGCTCACAGAGTAGCGCCCCGCCCCTTGGGTTGTCAGCAGCAATACAATAATAAAGAACACACAAAATGTAACACAAACATCCACCACAGCATTCATCACTGTGGTGGAAGGCACAAAAATTTGGCCAGTCTTCCTCCATTTCCCACCCGTGGACAGGACCAGAGTCCAGAGTCAGTCCAGGATCGGCTCTTCCTCACCGGAGACCGCGGCTTTAAGTTGTTGTAGGCCGCAGGCCGGCAATCAAGATTTAAAGTCCCCGCCGCAGCCAGAAGCACCGTAGACTGCAGGGCCGGCGGTCGAAGCTCCCCTCCAGGGGTGATGGTAAGTCCATGCCGGCCCCGCGGTAGAAGTTGGCCGCGGGCCGGCAGTGATGGCTTCTTCTTCTCCCCGGGTCCCCCACGAGGGATCCCGGGCTGTAGTCGCCGCACCAGCTGGAGCTCTGCAGACTGCGGCTTCAGGCTGCAACTTCAGGCTGCCGGCTGCCCCGGGCCAGCGAAACGGAGCGCTCCCCTCCGGCGAGCCCCAGCGAGGGCTCACCCGCTCCAAGCCGAGAGTCCACGCCGCTGAAACCCCGGGCGCGTCTCCGGGAAAGACTGCGCTGATCCTTGATATTAGGCCACGGGGGAGGCGACCTGGAAAAAGTCGCCTCTCCATGGAGGAGGCGACCGAAACGGTTTCCCCCTTACCCCCCCACACCACCCCCTACACAAAACACACGAAGGAACATTAAATACATACTTTAAAACAAACTGCAGTAGAGAGTGAGGCTAATTTTTCTTTGCTCATCGCACCACATTGGAACTAGAACTGCCATTTAAGCACCTCACCATTCTGATTTGTTAAATTGTCTGCACTCTTGCAATGAACCTGGATTTAAATGCTGTTATTTCTTACATAAGACTTTTACCATATGTGCGCACTTTTACCATATGAACAGCAACCGATCCAATAGATGGATCATCACTGCCTTCTCAGAGCCAGTTGAAAAGACGAGTATTTCCACAGAACTATGTGAGTGTCAGTCTAGATTTTGTTGCCAAAACCCGTCTGACTTGGAGGAAGGAACGTTAGCAACTGAGTGTTATGAAAATACCAAGAAAACTGACACCGGTGTGAAGCAACTTGAGATATGCATGCAAAACACAGTGTAAACACTGACTACGTTTTATGCAGGTAGTGAATATCTCTTTGGTATACCTATATGCTAGCCAAAATGGAAGATATTGGGGATGGTGGCCTAAGGCTTGGTCAGAAGGAGGAGCGATGGTGTTTAAGGCGGGTCTTCAGGAGATTAAGTTTAAGGAGTGGAGTGGCAGAGAGCTCAAAGGAGGGAATTTAATACATGTAGTCATTATATATTTGCTATCAAACTTTAGGGAAAGGGCAATAAGCTAATCTATATCCATTTCGAAAATTTCAATACCAATGGCAGAAAACGTTTTGGGTTTATTTATTTATTGAATTATTTTTGTTTGTTTTTATTATATTATCTATTAAATACCATGTTTACAGACATGTTATGCTGCTGCAAGTACAGATTTCGTTGTTCCGTTTCAATATAAATGACAATTAAACACTATTGACCCTTGAAAACGGACAGAAATGCTTTCGGCTCAGTGAAGGTGCTTTTATTTTTCTTCTGCTGTAAAATCAATAATAGTTGGTATTGCTTGTATACAGTCGGGTGGGGATTGCAGACTCAATCTGCTCAGATAGTATGTACGTATGGCACAGTGTATGAGTGCGTTAAATTCTGGTGAAACATCTCGGTTTATGCTTCGTTGATGAGGAGGTTAAAAGATCCATGACAGTAAAATGTATGGGTAATACCAACCTGTTGTAGGCTTCCCATCCACTTTCATTTTGTGGTTAAAAGAGCTTTCACATCCTTCCTGAGCCTTACCCATTCTTCTTCCTGCAAGCTCTTCCAGCCCTGCAAACATCAGTGTTCCGTTTGGTCAAATCTCTTGATAATCCATGAGTTTATCGCTCTGTTTCAGACAGCCATTTTTCTTTTAGCAGCCAAGGCCATAAGGCTTGGAATTTCTTTTCTAAAGTTCTGCTCCTCACTGCTGTTCACTCTTCCTTTAAGTCCATCCTTAAAACATGTGAAGCTTTGAAACAATAACATGATGCAAAAATGTAAATATATAGATACCTAGAAGGGTGAGACTATGGGGATTGAACCACGGAGAGTGTTTGATGCAATTTGGATCAACAAGTCACAGAAAATAGAATGGAACAAGGAGTGGTAATTAGATAGGGAGGAGGTCATGAACATGGTTTGACAGTATGTTCACCATGTTTAATGACTAAGCCAGGTTTTTGCTCCAACAGTAAAAGTATGCTGTAAATTAATTTTAGAAAGTTTCTTACAAAATGATCCACATCACAACTTTTTCCTTGAAAACATGCAGGGGATAAAACAGAGACAGATGTGCTGGATGGAACCTTGATTTTTCCCACCTCAGCCTGCAATTTGGCAAGAATGGCGACAGAAAGGCGGTGTGAACATTGCACCTTCAGGCTTCTATGTAACCCCCCCAAAAATGAATTTCATGCAGTTAATTCGATGCAGTGTTTATGGTGCGAAATGGAAATCCGGATGATTACTTTGCTTACAGTATACTTTGCTTAGTATTGAAGCAAATTACATCTGGATATTTCATCCATCTGCCTATGTCTTCTTTCTTTGTTTCTATTGAATTCCAACCCCCGCTCTTTCACCAACCCCCTCCAAAAAACATCCAACATTGTAAAATGCTAACTGCAATGTTGCAAATTTGACAAAATATATTTCTTGCAATGGTGGCTGAAGTTGTTAATGTGTCCTGCTGACTTGAAATGTCTGTTCAAATGCTACATACCCAATCACAAAACAATCGTCACATAAAATTGATTGCAAGAATGAGAAAAATTGGCCCCACTCCACTCGTAATTAGCAGTACTGGTGCAGTTGTGGATTATAATACCTCCTGGGATGCATCACCAAAGGTCAGCAGTCACAAATTTAAATCTACACCTCAAGACCTTCTAAGAGTGGCGATTACAAGTTTGATCAGAGTTTTTGACTTTGAGGAGTGCTGAAAAGGACAGGAGTAAAGAGATGGAGAAGCCTTGGGAGGGAATTCCAGTGGTCGGGAACTTGGCAGCTAAAATCATAACCGTAAGTAGTGGGGTGGATAAAATTGGGGATATTCTAGAGTAATGCTCTTAGTTGCACTGCCAGTATGCACCTTTAATAACATACATATCACGTGATAGGAACACAAAATAATGACAAATATAATAATAGTCAATAATAATTATGTTTTTTGAGGCGCATACCATCACAAATAAAGCACTAATCCAGAGGCCAGAACTTTGAGATCTCTGAGGAAGTGAGGGCCCAAGTAATTCCAAAGAAACAATGTACCGATCATGAAGGCAAGGAAAGCCATGAGTGGGAGATACTGGTCTAGGATAGTAGTGAAAGAAACTTGGAATAATCGAGAGCATTGGTGATTGACAGTGGCCAACGGTTTCAATGGGAGACCATGAGGAGAAGGCATAGTTTAGCTAAATAAAGAAAAAATTGACGTACCTTTTTGCAACAGTCTAAAGTGGTCCTTTTAAGGCCTACTGCTTAATGCCTGACCATTGCAAGTGAGTGACAATAGACAATAGAGTGCAGGCCTGCATTCATACAGGCAGTCAAGCTCAATACTAATTTTCATGTAACACAAAATATTGCATACCAAGCCATTGGATGGATAGGGTATTGGATTACCCCAAAAAGTCAGTGTTGCACAAACCACATTATTTCTCTCTGAAGAAGGGTTTCATCCAAAAACATAGTTTGTCGATGCTCTGTAGGCCATTGACCAAAGATTCAAGCATCTGCAATCTCCTGTGACTCTAATATTTTTCCTGTTTAGAAGACTGTCAGATGGGTGCAGAATGATAGGAAAGAAGGAAACGTCCTTCCCTATAGTGGTTTTCATGAACAGTAAAATAGCGTATTGCAGCAATTTTCACCTTGCAAGCTCCCATTCAAATTAATGAACAAAGTGACATGGTAACCTGTAACCTGTAATACTAATGCAGGTTGAGAAATAATTATTGATCAGAACACATGGGATAGCAATAATTACTTCTTTGAAGTAATGCTTGCCCCCTGTAAAGGGCAATTGGAACTTTGGTTAAAGGGCCTACAACACTGAGGCACTAGATGTATCAATGTATATGTTTGTCCCTGGTCTCCAGAACAGATCTGGAAGCCATGACCTTCTGCCTTTGAGATAATGCCATCTAGATCGGAAATAATATTAGCTATAGTGTATTCTGCACTATAATCCCATTGTTAGCAAGTTGCATATCGTGTTTGTGCCCAAAGAAATGGGTGGCAAATTGCATTAGCATGAAAACTGTAGTCTGAATATCGAGTCACTTCAAAGTTCCTGGATTGGATATTAAGGATAATCTTATTTTTATGTTTCTAGTTTTGAATCTGCGCCGTGTCCTCTTGTTCACTCTGGCAAACAGATTTTACAGAGTTGATGCACGTATTGTTCAGCGTTTGAAGCTTTCCACAAAGAAAAGCATAAATAAGGTAGAGTCAGGATATTTTTCTTCGAGTGGAAATATCAAAGACTAGAGCACACATCGTTAAGGTGAGAGCTGCAAAGTTTAAAGGAGATGTGTGGGGCAGATTATTTTACTGACAGAGTGGTATGTGCCTGGAACGTGTCGCCAGAGGTGGTGGTGGAGGCAGATACGACAGGGCCATTCAAGAGGCTTTTACATAGGTACATGGATATGCAGGTAATAAATAGATATGGATCATGTGCAGGCAGAGGAGCATAGTATAACTTGGCATCATGTCCGACATAGACATTGTAGGCTGAGGAGCATTTATTTGTGCTGTACAGTTCTATGTTCAAAAGGCAGCTAAAGTTAAAACAAAATACATGGTCCTAATCCATGTGCTGGTGTTTGAGTTCTTCCTCAGCCTAACTTGCATATTCTTCCAAAACTACTTGGCATGAACCATATTTAGTGACTCACTTAACAACAGCTTCAGGTCAGCATTGACCCGATCACCAGTAAGTGCCATCAAAAGAAGTAAAAATTAAATGTTAAGGAAATGGATCATCATTGCTTCTGTGTGAAGCCACTGTGTATTTCTTTTAGCTTTTTTCTCCTTCTTACCCCTCTTGTCCCTCCACTTTGTATTTGCTCATGTCCTTCAGCCGGAACAGTGTGACTCAGTCTTGTCCCATATTTCTCGGTCAAAAATTATAATTTTGTATGATGGAGCCAGTTCACATTTTTTTTTAACTTTTCCCCAGATTGAGTGCTGTGCCTGCCCAGTCTTTCATTCCTGTTGGCCTTGCCACCAGCTGCCACATCTTTCCTATAAGGGGAGGGGACAGATGCTCATAGCTTGAAGCTGGAACTTCGGACCTAGCCCCTCATAACAGACTCCCCACTGTCACTCCGCTTGCAATGTTCACCTTTGCTTTAGTTCATCTCTCTTTACTTCATGGAAGGGCGATGGGGAAACACTGACTCTATCCAGTAAGAACATTTAAGATGGAATATTTTAACATTAATATTTCCGAAAATCAATCTGCTGTTGAAATGCTCCTGCAGTTTTAGGGTGGATTTGCTCATGCTTTAGAAACAAGTGGAAATCTTTCACTGGACTACTGAGAAGAAATTTATTTTGCAAAGAAAACCGGCTTTCATTACAACACCTTTAACATTCTTACTTACAGTATTTGGCCTAGGTTCTGGAATCCCCTGGTGAAATCTCCCTACCCTATATTTTGCTTCCTTTGGAATGCTCCTGAAAATCAACTGATTTGAACTACTTTATGGTTCCCTATTATATTATATTTATATGTGATTTGCTGATCAATTTCTTGCTGATAATACTGCAGTATAATGCAGGTTTCTGTTAGCAGCATTAGAAAATGTTCCATCCTACGGGAAAAAGGGAAGTGAAGGTGACAATGGGAACATCATCATTCAGTTAGCAGTGTGGTAACCCCAAACTCTTTGCTGGATCTGTGTGGGGCTAGCTCTTTCTACCTAGATAAGCCTATCTCCAACAATTGTATCTAGCCTGCTAGGAGAAAGAGGGGGAAGAAAATTTGCGCCTGATGCAGTTTGTATTAGATACCTGAAAATTATGTATTCTAGCCTTAACATCGCCTGAAGGCAAAACAATAGAGTATTCCATTACACTTCTGACTTTTGCCTTGTTGATTTTGGATAGGCTTAGAAACAGAGAAACATGGAAACATAGAAAAATAGGTTCAGGAGTAGCCCTTTGAGCCATTCGATATGATCATGGCTGATCATCTAAAATTAGTACCCGTTCCAGCTTTTCCCCCTTATCCCTTGATTCAGTTAACCCAAAGAGCTAAATTTAACTCTCTCTTGAAAACATCCAATGAATTGGCCTCCACTGCATTCTGTGGCAGAGAATTCCACAGATTCACAACTCTCTGGGTGAAGAAGTTTTTTCTCATCTCAGTCCTAAATTGCCTACCCTTTATTCTTAAAATGTGACCCCTGGTTCTGTACTCCCCCAACATCGGGAGCATTTTTCCTGCATCTAGCCTGACCAATCCTTTAAGATTGTTATATGTTTCTATAAGAATCCCTCTCATCCTTGTAAATTCCAGTGAATACAAGCCCAGTCGACCCATTCTTTCATCATATGTCAGTGCTGCCATCCTGGGAATTAACCTGGTTAAAATACGCTGCACTCCCTCCATAGCAATAATGTCCTTCCTCAAATTAGGAGACAAAAATTGCACACAATACTCCAGGTGTGGTCTCACCAGGGCCCTGTACAACTGCAGTATCCTTGCTCCTAAACTCAAATCCTCTCGCAATGAAGGCCAACATGCCATTAGTTTTCTTCACTGCCTGATGTACCTGCATGCTTACTTTCAGTGACTGATGTACAAGCACACCCAGGTATTGTTGCACCTCCCCTTTTCCTGATCTGACACCATTCCGATAATAATCTGCCTTCCTGTCCTTGCCACCAAAGTGGATAACCTCACATTTTCCACATTATACTGCATTTGCCATGCATCTGCCCACTCACCCAACTTATCCAAGTCACCCTGAAGCCTCATAGCATCCTCATCGCAGCTCACACTGCCACCCAGCTTTGTGTCATCCACAAACTTGGAGATGTCACATTTAATTCCCTCATCTAAATCATTAATATATTGTAAATAACTGGGGTCCCAGCATCGAGCCTTGCGGTACCCCACTAGTCACTGCCTGCCATTCTGAAAAGGACCCATTAATTCCTGCTCATTGCTTCCTGTCTGCCAACCAGTTCTCTATCCATGTCAATGCGCTACGCTCAATACCATGTGGTCTAATTTTGCACACTAATCTCGTGTCGGACCTTGTCAAAGGCTTTTTGAAAGTTCAGATACACCATATCCACTGGCTCTCCCTTATCCATTCTACTTGTTACATCCTCAAAAAATTCCAGAAGATTAGTCAAGCATGATTTCCCCTTCATAAATCCATGCTGACTTTGACCGATCCTGTCACTGCTTTCCAAATGCGCTGCAGTAGCATCTTTAACAATCGATGTAATATGTGAACAATCCCCACTACCAATGTAAGGCTAACTGGTCAATAATTCCCTGTTTTCTCTCTCTCTTAAAAAATGGGGTTACATTGGCTATCCTCCAGTCCACAGGAACTGATCTAGATCGAGAGAACATTGGAAAATGATCACCAATGCATCCACGATTTCTAGGGTCATCTCCTTGAGTACTCTGGGATGCAGACCATCAGGCCCTGGGGATTTATCTGCCTTCAGTCCCAACAGTTTATCTAACACCATTTCCTGACTAATGTGGATTCCCTTCAGTTCCTCCCTCCCCTAATATTTCTGGGAGATTGGTTCTATCTTCACCAAGGAAGACACAAACAAAGTGCTCATTTAACTGTTCTGCTATTTCTTTGTTTCCCATTATAAATGCACCTGTCTCTGATTGTAAGGGACCTACATTTGTCTTCACTAATCTTTTCATTTTTACGTATCTAAAAGGTTTTTCGTCAGTTTTTATATTCCCCGCAAGCTTTCGTTCATGCTCTTTGTTCCCCCTCTTAATTAACCTCTTTGTCCTCCTCTGTTGAGTTCTAAATATCTCCCAGTCCTCCAGTTTGCTGCTTCCTCTGGCCAATTTATATGCCTTTTCCTTGGATTTAACACTAGCCTTGATTTCCCTCGTTAGCCACGGTTGAGTCGCCTTCCCCGTTTTATTTTTTCGCCAGACAGGGATGAACAATTTCTGGAGTTCATCCATGCAGTCTTTAAATCTTTGCCATTGCATCTCCACCGTCATCCCTTGAAGTATAATTTTCCAGTTTATCCTAGCCAATTCCCGTCTCATACCTTCAAAGTCTCCTTTCTTTAAGTTCAGCACCCTAGTCTCTGAATTAACCGTGTCACTTTCCATCCTAATGCAAAATTCCACCATATTATGGTCACTGTTGTCCAAGGGGCTTTGCACAACAAGATCGTTAACTAACCCTTCCTCATTACACAATACCCAGTCTTGGATGGCCTGTCCTCTAATCGGTTCTTCCGCATATTGGTTTGAAAAACCATCCCTTATACATTCCAGGAAATCCTCCTCGGCGATGCTACCAATTTGGATTGGCCCAATCTATATGTAGATTAAAGTCACCTATGATAACTGCTGTACCATTGCTAAACGCATCCCTAATTTCTAGCTTGTTGCTATCCCCAACCTCCCAACTGCTGGTGGTCTGTAACAAGCATTTTCTGCCCTTGGCTATTTCGCAGATCTACCCATACCGATTCTACAGCATCCTAGCTAATGCCTCTCCTCTTTAACCAACAATGCCACCCTACCTCCTCTTCCTTTCTGTCTATCCTTCCTGAATGCCAAATATCTCTGCATGTTTAGCTCCCAGCCTTGGTCACCTGGAGCGAAGTCCCCGTAATTCCAACTATATCATAATCCTTGACTACTGACTGCGCATTCAATTCATCCACCTTATGCTCGTATTAAGGCACAAAGCATTCAGGTTTGTTTCTCTTATCTCCCTTCTACCTCTTGCTTCTGTCCTTTTATGTCCCTCTGTCTCCTTGCATTGGTTCCCATCCCCCTGACCTGTTAGTTTAAATGTGACCTTTCCTACACACTCTTTCCCGTTAACTGCAGGCATACGCATCCACGTTGTTGACTCCCCCCACTGTCTAGTTTAAACCCACCCGTGTAGCACGAGCAAACATCCTGCCAGGATGTCGGTCCCCCTCCAATTAAGGTGCAATCTGTCCCTTTTGTACAGGTCCCCCCTGCACCAGAAGAGATCCCAGTGATCGAGAAATCTAAATCTCTGTCCCCTCACCAACTCCTCAGCCACACATTCAGATCCCTATCTCCCTGTTCCTACCTTCACTAGCACGAGGTACTGGAAGCAATCCAGAGATAACCACCCTAGAAGTCCTGCCTTTCAACCTCCTACCTAGTTCTCTATACTCACGTTGCAGAACCTCCTTCCTCTTCTTACCCACATCATTTGTGCCAACATGCACAACTACATCCGGCTGTTCACTTTCCCTCTCGAGGATGTTCTTAAGTTGGTGTGAGACATCTTGGACCCTGGCACCAGGGAGGCAACACACCTTCCTCGAGTCTTGCCTGTTGCCACAGAATCTCCTGTCCGCACCTCTGACAATGGAGTCACCCACCACTATAGCTCTGCCTGATGTCGGTCTTGCCAGTCCTGCCTCAGTGCCAGGATTCGAGTGACATACCTGTCCGCCACTCGGACAGGAAGCATCGTCTGCCCCGACAGCTCCCAAGAGAACGTACCTGTTTTCAAGAGGCACTTCCACCGAGGTCTCCTACACTAGTTTCATCCCCTTCCTTTCCGTCTCTAATCGTCGCACCTCTTGTACTCTTGGAGTGACGACCTGACTGTAGGTCCTGTCCAGGAAGCTTTTGTCTTCCGGGATGGAGTGCAGGTCATCCAGCTGCTGCTCCAGTTCCTTGAGGAGCTGCATCTGGACACAGTTCCCACAGGTGTAGTGGTCAATGACACCAGCAGTGCCCCTGACTTCCCGCATCCTGCAGCGAATGCACTGCAGTAATATTCCTTCCATCACATCAATAACTAAATATGTAAATTAAATTAAATAAATTAAATAAATGTAGCCTCCTCGTTGAAGACTCTTGAGCCAAAGACTTACACTTTACCTCTCCAATGCACTTCGCCTCAACAAGACCGTTCCGCTACACCTGCACTTAATTTTATCTAATCAAGACAACTGTCCATTCAACTAATTAGGATCTCAGCCAATCCACTCCCTCGCTGGTTTGACTGCTGCTCCTCTGCTACCTTCAAGGTAATTGCCCTGGGCTGTCTCTTGGCACTCGTTTTAAAGCTCCCGAACGGTGGTCACCTAGGAGAAAGCCTTCCTTCAGCCAATCCACTCCCTCGCCTATCTGGCTGCTGCTCCTCTGCGACCTTCGGGGAGTCAGAGGTGAGTCATTAGCTGCGGGATGTCCATTCCCTTGTCGACACGGTATTTAGGTGACTGGTATATTCCAATTTACATTTGTGATTCTATTTGATCTATAAAGAATTATTCTGTATTAAGACTAAGCCTTGTGAAACTAGAGTTGAGTCAGAAGTAAGTCACCCAAGATTGTAGTTCTAATTGCTACCCCGCCATCCCTACTAGAAATGCACCTTTGTGGTCATGACCAGAGTTCGATGTGATTTCCATAATATCTAGCCACCTGCCAATATTCTGGGTCATTGGGCTTTGCAAAGCTACTGGAGAGAGGCCCCTTGCATATTACCATTTTTCAGTTGTGCTTCCAGAAAGGGGCAGAATGGTACTTCTGAAACTCTGACTCTATATTGAAAGTTGCAAGTTGGTGCCGGAATGTTTACGACTCTTTGAATATCATAGACCAGGATCTGCTATTATTCACCCCAATCGTTTCATTCTTATATTTGTGTATAATTGAACTTGTGATATGGTTTGACTGGATAGCACACAAAACAAAGCATATACACTATATCTCGGTACATGTGACAATATTAAATTAAACTAAAGATAGACACAAAAAGCTGGAGTAACTCAGCGGGTCAGACAGTATCTCTGGAGAAAAGGAATGGTGTTGAACGGTCGAGACCCTTCTTCAGACAGAGTCAGGGGAAAGAGAGACGAGAGATATAGAAGGTGATGTAGAGAGATATAGAACAAATGAATGAAAGATATGCAAAAAAGTTACGATAATAAAGGAAACAGGTCATTGTTAGCTGTGTGTTAGGTGAGAACAAGTTACAGACTGAACGAGATAGTCTGAAGAAGGGTCTCAACCCAAAACGTCACCTATTCCTTTTCTTCAGAGATGCTGTCTGACCCGCTGAGTTACTCTAACCGTTTATGTCTATCTTTGGTTTAATCCAGCATCTGCAGTTACTTCCTACTAAAGGGGCTGTCCCACTGTACGAGCTAATTCAAGAGCTCTCCCGAGTTAAAAAAAAAATCAAACTCGTGGTAAGCACGTACAATGTACGTAGCGGTACGTCGGAGCTCATAACGCTAACGGCAGGTACTCGGGAAACACGGTAAGCTCGTGAAGACTCGTGAAGATTTTTCAACATGTTGAAAAATGTCCACGAGAGCCCCGAGTACCTACGAGCGGCTATTACCGTAATTCTCCGAGTTCGAATCAGAGGAAACTCGGGAGAATGCTTGAATTAGCTCGTACAGTGGGACAGCTCCTTAAATTAAAGCAAACTAGTTGGTCCAGGAAGCAGTGCTTTGCCCCAATGTGGACTGATTCATTTAAAAAGTTCATGAAAATTTATGAAAACTTACCTTTCCTTTATTTTTTTTTTAACACAAAGTTGTAGATAAAATATAATTATTTTGGGAATGCCTACATTTCTGATACCGGACTGGTAAAGAGTAATTATGCAGTTAAACAAGTGAAAAATACTTCCTTAAATGCATTATGAAAGTCAGTAATTTGAAGATACCTTTATTAAAACACACTTTCTAATAGTCTAGCATTATTGTTGGTATGAAGTAATATGTCTCTCTTGCTGCACATTGCCATAATCTGGAAGGAATGTTTGTGCAGAAATAGAGCTTGGGCTCCAGCCCTGCACATCATGTATCAAGTTTAATTGAAACTGTGATGCATTTTAGGAAAGGCATGATTTTTTTAGCTAAAGCCAAAGGTGTTTATTGTGTTTACAATAGTTACCATGTTAATAGCAAAGGATGAATTTTTGATAGGTTAATCTTTTTAAAGCATAAAATTATGCTTTTAATAACAAAAATAAAATTATGATAAATATCAAAGGAAACAATTGCCCTTCTTTTATTGCATGGTTGTCATGAAGATTGCATGGTTGTCATGAAGGATAGAACTATTTGGGCCAACTGAGTTTCAATAGATTGTCCCTGAAAGACACTTCATCTATCCTGAAAGACAATTCATATATCCTGAATTAAATTCATGTGTGATGCGATGTAAACAAATGATTGTGGAGTGTGGGGCCGAGATACACACATTATTTGCTAACTTAACTAATAAAGTAACAGAAAAAGCTGCACAGGGTGGTCAAATTGTTTCCAGATGTCAACCTAATTTCCAGTAATGATCCATTGTTCGCTTGATGTGAGTTAAATATGCCATTGGTTTTGTTCAACAACAGGAAAGAATCAGAGTGGTTAATATATTTTCTGCTTTCCCTTGTATTTTTAAAGTACTCTGCACCATTTTTTTTCTGAAAGAAGAGTGATTACTCTCCATGTCTATTTATTATGTTAGTACTTATTGTACTGCGCTAATTTGCAACATACTGCTGGGAAAATCACAAGTTCATCTTGTAACTTGCCTCCTACCTATTTTTTGCATTTACTCTCCTCCACTTTTATTGTAGAAAGGTCTATGTTCCTTGTTGAATCTCAGAAACAAAGTTAGTTGCTAATTTTGTACTTTCACAAATGTTATTATGTTGTAGTCCAAAGGTTGGCTCTGTTTTCCTTAATAAAAACATTACAATGGCGATCGATTCATAGGTGTGATGATATTGATATGTGCCATTTTGGACTGGCCTGCAGTAACAGCAAGCATTGTAATGGTGGCCTTCACATTTCCAAATGACCAATGTGCCACATACCACTGAGCATATAAAGTTTGACATTAAGACACATAATGGAGCATTAAACTTGCTCATCAAAATCTTGATCAAAGCAGTGATTTTAAAGAGCATCTTAATGTCGCGGGGTGACGCCTGTTTGGTGTAGTCGCCCAAAGAGTTGTACCCTTTTTCTGGTCGTTGCTGGATTTTCAACAGTTTGAAAAATTTCCCGACCTGGTGCGTCTATGACGGGTTCCGGCAAGTAGCAGAAAAAATCGTGTAAGTGGGACAGGCCCTAAAAGGAATGCATAGGCTTCTTGATGTACCTTAGCCAATCTGTACTGAATGAAGGCAAAAATGTTTGCTTTACTATTTATAGTAATTTTATTTCGAATTTTAGTTTCCTATCAAAATATGGCCTCTACTGGAGTTAGCTATTAAAATAAAAATGTAAATAGTAATATCCAATCCTCAATAACTCCACTAGTCTTGGTTGAAAAAGCATGTGTATCATGTAAAACAACTTAAACACCTCTTTAAATTAAACTTCATACATTAGATTTGCAATTTAGTTTTCTGCTGCCAGAAGAGGTATATTAGTTTGAATTGTGGCTATGCATGGTCGAGGAAAATAGCCTGCTGTGTCGTTGGAACCAAAACTATACACTAAAATAATGCACAGGCAGCTTTCTGGTGCATCAATCCTCTTTTTTTTTATCGTGGTCCCAGGTTGCTACCAGTGAATCGGCCAAGGCTATGTGCTTGTCATTTGCAAACTATGCCCTCTGACTCAGGAACCCAGCACAGTACTTCAAATTTTTTTTATGAAGAATATTTGAGTCTATAAAACTACAAACAGAAATAACATCTTAAATGCAATCATTGTCAGGCCTGAATAACGTAATTTATCAAGAGAGCATTTTGGAGTATATAATAAGTTTCATATATTAATACAATTTTTCATCATATGTCAGGTCCTGATTTATGAAGAGCTTGTGATCTAAGGTAATCATTGAATTATTATTCAGTAATAAGAAAGGAAGAACAAGAGGCTGAAGCTGCTAGCCTGTCTTAGCTTACATACCGCAGAAGCAAATTACTGAACAACCATGGGCTAAATTATATAGTGTTTATTTTTTTAATTTGAAGGAAAGCACGAGTTAATTGGATGAAAACGAAAGCCCTCATATTTTTAAATGATGTCAGAAATTTGGTGCTACATTATTGTAGAGCTAGCTTGCTTTTTATTCTGCTTCTGCTTGCCCTTCCATCTTCTGTAATTAAGTAAAATTAAATAAAATACTTTTTTGCATAAGTGTCGTTGGTTTAAAATAGAACAATACAATTTAAATATAATCAAAAGTTCTGGCCATTCTTTTTGGTAAATTGGCAATTTCAAGGTAAATGATTCCATGGGGATCTAAAATTATCTGTAGATGCAGACATCCCTTGTGTTCAAAACTGAAGGGTTTGTCTTCCTAGATTTGTTGTAAGATTTGCTGTAAATTTTAACGGTAAAAGTTCCTGAAGCTCAGTAATGTTGTATGGAATCAATCACAATTTTTACTAGTCTTGACCTGTTTAAAAAATGTTTAAATTGTACCAACAATTGAGACATTATGGTAATTGTTGGGTACATTGAAGCAATTGCTCCCATGACTAAACCGATGCTGCTGGCTCAGTCCTTTGACAAGTTGTATGATTGTAATCAGATTGAGGCATGGGGGCCGGACTGACCCCACCCTTCCTCCTTTGAAGAGTAATCGGCTCTTGCTGATGTCTTGCTTCAACATAGAAAGGCATGGTCGGTGGGGGCGCTGCAAGCCAGTCGCCCTGCCAGCAGCGTGTCAGTTCTTTCTACTTTTTTTATTTTTTTAGTATGTCCTAATGTGGGTTTTTAGTGTTTCTTTGTGCGTTTTGTGTGGGGGGTGGTGTGGGGGGGGTGAGGGGGAAACCGCTTTGGTCGCAACTTTTTCCAGGTCGCCTCCCCCGTGGCCTAACAGCAAGGATCGGCACGGCCTTTCACGGAGACATGTCCGCGGCTTCAGCGGCGGGCGCAGCGTGGACTCTCGGCGTGGAGCAGGCGAGCCCTCGCTGGGGCTCGCTGGAGGGGGCGCTCCGTTTCGCTGGCCCGCGGCAGCCAGCAGCCTGAAGCTGTGGTCTGCAGAGCTCCAGCTGGCGCGGCATCTGCAGCCCAGGATCCCTTGTGGGGGACCCGGGGGAAGAAGAGCTCCAACTACCGGCCCGCGGCCAACTTCTACCGCGGGCGCGGTGGGGACTTACTTACCATCTGGAGCGGGGTCCCTCGCCGGGGATCCCTGGGGGGGAGCTTCGACCACCGGCCCTGCGGTCTGCGGTGCTTCTGGCTGCGGCGCAAACTTTAAATCTCCGACCGTCGGCCTGCAGCCTACACCAGCCTGAAGCCGCGGTCTCCGGTGGGGAAGAGCCGATTCAGGACTTACCTGGACTTGTACCTTGTCCTTTTACCATCTGGACGCCCGCAGCGACGGCTGCGGAGGGTTGAGGTCCCGACCACGGGGGAAAATGGAGGAGGACTGGCCAAATCTTGTGCCTTGCACCACAGTGATGAATGCTGTGGTGGATGTTTGTGTTAAATTTTTAGTGTGTTTGTGTGTTCTTTCTCATTGTACCGCTGCTGGCAAATTCATTTCACTTGTACTTTATGTGCAATGTGACGAATAAAACCGTATTGGATTGTATTGGATTGTATTGTAGATAAATGGCCATGTTGGGACAAATTTGGTTAACCTTGGCCAGATTTGCAAGGGAGATAAGGAATACGTGATGTTTTGGTTGAGACCTTTCTTCAGACGTGTGTGTGTGTGTATATTTGGGGGTGGGGGGGTAGGTGGGGTGGGGACGTTTGGCAGATGGGTGGAGTAAGTGACAAGGGCTAGAGTTGAAAAGGAGACAAGAGGGCATGAGATAAAGAAAGAAGAGGAAGAGTGAAAAGTAAATCTGAAAGATATAAGGGCTGAAAGGGACATAGAGGGAGAAGAAAGAAGGGCTGTTTAAAGGTCTCGGGAATGGGTGATCAGCATATTGAGGAGACACGAGGAGCAGGGTGACCAAGATGGTGGGAGAATTGTGTGAAAGTGAGGGGCTAATAGGGGGAGTATGACTAGAAATTGGAGAATTCAATGCATTATGCACTGTTATGTAGAATTATAGTCAGTGAGAAAGCTCAGTTGGGAAAATGCAATTGGCAAGCACTTTTTCCTTTCATATGACAACTCCTGTATATATCATGTGTGTACATAAGTAGACCATGGAGGGAGAAATTGGATATGGTGTCCAGAGGTACAAGAAAGCATACTGTGAACTACATGGCTTGGAGGACAAAGGCATACAAACTTAGTGCAACATGTCACAGAGTGAGAAACTGGCCTGCTTAACACTTCTCCCTGCTGTCTAAATTTGGATTGAAATGGAGGTGGAAATCATAAAATGGGATGCTGAGCCCCTTTCCCTGGTTTCACGACATCTAACATGGTCAAATGTACCCTCTCCCGATCTTGCACCGAAACACAACAAAATGTACACCTGTGGTGTTTATTTAGTAGTTCACAATCTAAAGAGCAGAATGATCCATGGTTTTTTTGATTAGGAAGGGCGTCAAAGGTTATGGTGATAATGCAGGAGAATGGGGTTGAGAGGGAAACATTGATTGGCCACAATTAAATGACGGAGTAGATTCGATGGGCTGAATGGCCCAATTCTGTTCCTATGACTTATGGTCTTATAATTTAAAAATATTAGGAAAGAAAATGTATCTTTGGTTGCAAGATCTAAATAAGGATAAAAACCATTACCTCCTGATTCCCAGTCAATTAGAACCGTTCATAAGTTCTAGGAGCAGAATGAGGTCTTTTGGCACATCAAGTCTACTCCGCCATTCAATCATGGCTGATCTATCTTTCCCTCTCAACCCCATTCTCCTACCTTCTCCCTATAACCCCTGACAACCTTGCTAAGCAAGAAACTGTCAATCTATGCCTTAAAAATATCCATTGACTTGGCCTCTACAGCCGTCGGTGGTAATGAATTCCACAGATTCACCACCTTCTAATTAAAGACATTTATCCTCATCTTTCTAAAGGTACGTCCTTTTCTTCTGAGGCTATGTCCTTTGGTCCTAGACTCTCCCACAAGTCGAAACATCCTCTCCACATTCACTCTTTCACTCTTCAGTATGTTCCACAAACTTGACTTTGATGGAGTTGAATGTCAGGAAGAGAATGTAACCAGGAACCAATGTTGTTGCAAACCTTTAGCAGTCATGATCAAAGTAAAAATTCTTCCCCTATATGTTAATTCAGAGCTTTGAAGTTTCTGTTGGGGGAGTCACACCTGACAGTATGTTGCCTTCTCAACACCCGTAATACAAAGTCAATAAGGGGTCTGCTGTTCCAGCTGCTTTTAGTGTCAGGACTAGTCACTTCAACTCCCCCTGCCATTCCCAATCCGACCTCTCTGTCCTGGGTCTCCTCCATTGCCAGAGTGAGCAACAGCGGAAATTGGAGGAACAGCACCTCGTATTCCGTCTGGGGACCTTGCGTCCTTATGGCATTAACATTGAATTCTCCCAATTTGGCTAGCCCTTGCTGTCTCCTCCCCTTCCTTAACCCTCTAGCTGTCTCCTCCCACCCTCCCATCCGCCCGCCCTCGGGCTCCTCCTCCTCCTCCTCCCCTTTTCCTTCTTTCTTTTTCTCCCCCCCCCCACCCCCCATCAGTCTGAAGAAGGGTTTCGGCCCGAAACGTCGCCTATTTCCTTCGCTCCATAGATGCTGCTGCACCCGCTGAGTTTCCCCAGCAATTTTGTGTACCCTAGTGCTAAACAAGTTGTACACTGCCTACATCTAACACATTTTCCTGGGTTGATCCATCATTAGTTATTCATAATGTGCCATTGCCATTCAGTCTGTCTACAGCTTGCCTGCTGATGCACATGAAGAGTGTGCGCATATTTGAATTCCAGTCATTTATTTTTGTTCACATATCTCATCTTAAGTATTGGCTTGGGCCAAATTGACAGATAATGGGTTCACATCGTGCACTACCAAATGATTTAGGACCGTGTTGGATTAACAGACCTCCCGTGCAAGCAGTTGTTGGTGACTCTGGCCGAAGAATGGACATATGAATTTGCAATCCAAGGAATCAATCCTGGCAATTTAGTACACAACAATAGACATCAGGTGAGTATTTGACTAATCCCTGCTGTGATTTCTCCCAGAATGAAATAGCCTTCAGCTAAGCAATTCCCTGGCACATGTGTGATGAATGGATGCTTACTTTAAGATCTCAGATGGCTCCTGGCTGATTGAGGATTGTACCCCCATGCCTCTGAGATGATAGGGGAAGAGGGCAGGCAAAATATTAAATCCCATGATGTAAAATAAAAACACTGCACTGCATGATTTATCGTTCTCTTGTGCTCGTGGAAGAACATCCAAAGAGATGGCCTCCATATATTATGCTTCAGTGCACTCGGAACTCGCAGTGAGTCTGTGAAGTGTCTTTTATCACCACTTAATATATTTCTCATCCGTTTTACAGTGTATAGAATTAATGAACAATCATTTGTTATATTGCACATTGAAAACATCGAGAGTTATAAAATAACAAGGTTTTTCCAGGTCTAAAAATTAGGAATTTGTTTGCAAATTGGGGTCACCGGCTGGAATCTTTGATGGAATTCTTCATTGCATTGCACTTACCTAGTTTGGGTCTCTAGGCCAAACCTGCTGCACGAGAGCACCCTGGATTTGATGATCAAGACTCTGTCCGGTGCCACCACCTACAGATAAGCACGAAGGCGATATGAACAGTCCAGAACAAGTCATGCCTGTGACTTGAGTGGAGTCTCCTTCAACACATAGTGGATCTTTACTCAAAGTTAGCAAGATTCAGAAACATTTAAAACCCTTTGCTCTGGCATTTGTGGTCCGGAACTCCCATGGTCTGGCATGTTCTGCATCAATAGTATCTATATTAATCAGCTAAACCTAACTAGTAGACTGTTCTGGAAGACTAGATTGCATGGGATCAAAGGAGAGATAGCTGAATCGATAGAAAATTAGCTTCATGGAAGGAAGCAGAGAATGATGGTGGAAGGTTATTTTTCAGACTGGAGGCCTGTGACTAGTGGTGTGCCGCAGGGTTCAGTGCTGGGCCCATTGCTGTTTGTCATCTATATCAATGATTTGGATGAGAGCGTACAAGGCACAATTAGCGAGTTTGCACACAAGACTAAAGTGGGTGGTAAGGTAGATGGTGAAGATGGTTGTCAAAAATTGCAACAGGAACTTGCTGAGAAATGGTGGGCTGAGGAATGATTGATTTAATTTAATACAGTGAAATATGAGGTGTTTCCTTCTGGGAAGTCTAACAAGTCAGGCAGGGTTTTGGGAAGGTACACAAAATTGCTGGGGAAATTGGGAAGTGTTGTAGAGCAGAGGGATCTGGGAGTACAGGGAGATGGTTCCTTGAAAGTGGTGTCACTAGATTGGATGGTCAAAAAGGCTTTTGGCATATTGGCTGCCAACAGTCAGAGTATTGAATATAGAAGTTGGGATGTCATGTTACAGTTGTATAAGACGTAGGTGAAGCCACATTTAGAGTATTGTGTTCAGTTTTAGTCACCATGTTATAAGATGTTGTCAAGATGGAAAGGGTGCAGAGAAGATTTAAGAGGATGGTGGTAGGACTTCAGTGCCTGAGCTATTGGGTGAGGTTAAGCAGGTTAGGACGTTATTCCTTGGAGTGCAGGAGGATGAGGGGTAATCTTATAGAGATGTACAAAATCATGAGTGGAATATTTCAGGGAAATGTACTGAGTATTTTGCCCAAAGTATGGGAATTGAGAACCAAAGGACATAGGTTTAAGGTGAGGGGGGAAAGATTTAATAGGAAACTGAGGGGTAACTTTTTAACACAAAAGGTCGTGGGTGTATGGAACGAGCTGCCAGTGAAGGTAGTTCCAGCGGGTACTATCATAACGTTTAAGAGGTACATGGAGAGGATAAGTTTAGAGAGTTATGAGCCAAGTGCGGGCAGGTGGGACTAGCGTAGATGGTGCATGTTGTTTGGGTGTGCAAGTTGGGCTGAAGGGCCTGTTTCCACGCTGTATGAATCTATGACTCTAAGATTTAAAATTTACTAAGATTTGTACACATCTTCAGCTAATTCAGCACATCTTCACGGACTAGAGGGGTCGAGATGGCCTGTTTCCGTGCTGTAATTGTTATATGGTTAATTATCCTACCAATGCAAGTGCCACAATCTCAGACGACATGTTTTCCGACATACGACATCTTTGGGTCAAGTACGGTCCTCAGAACCCTTTTATGACTCTGGGGAGTATCTATACTGAAACAGAACAGTTCTCCTACTCGGAGGAAGATGATTAGAGGCGATTTCTATTGTCTGGATTTTTGCAGCGTTTAATGGTCCCCTGCCCAAGTTCTGAACTTGCTGCTAGTTCCAGGGCTGAATACAGAGAGTTTCAGGTTGAAGAATGGCTTCTTCCCATCAACTTTAAGGTCTTGAATCACACCGCACAACCCTACCTGCAACCCAACCTCAGCACAAAAGTATATAGACTTTGTATAGGTCACACATATGATGCTCACACACAATTACGGCAACATCAGGGCTTGTTTGAACTACCTTATGTTTTTTGAATTTTTATTGATGTAAAACTGCCATAGATAAAATGTATAAAAGATGATTTTACATGTTAACTTAGAAGATTGTGTAAGTAGTTCTGTATTTGTGTGAATGCGGTTCCCAATGTAAAATTTGAGTAACGGTTTCTTGCTCACACGATATGCTTCTGATACTAAACACCCATACTATTTCATTTTTTAACATCGTAGATGGCAACTGATATTTGAAGTTGTTGCCATGCAATTTATTGGTGGCCTGTATCAATATGAGATATCAATATCCAATTATAGTACACCACCCATAGTTGCTTTGAGTAAATAAAATGCTGTCAGTTAAAATAAATGAAGGCAACAATGTGAATATTTCAGAAACAAGTGTCACTGCAGACGTAAAGAAACATATTTCATCTTGATTGTTCCAGCATACAGTTTTGAGGTTGAACTCGGAGTATAATATGGGAGTTAATCATAGATCTTTAGAAAATAATTGTAGCAGAAAGGCTTATACGATTCTAAAATAGATTGTCTTTCATTTACCAGATATTGTTTCCTTTTAAAACACAGAAGTAAAATAAAGATCACAAATGGTATTTGCGCACCAATTTTTAAAAATATAACAAATACACCTTCAACCCAAATTAGCTTGTGGTACAGAGGTTAGTGCATTCATTTCATGGCACGTTGATTGCAGAATCGAGTCTAGATGCTGATTAACCAATTTGTGTCTCTGATGAGCTTTGTCAGTTTTCAGCTATGCTAATGTCTAATGTGACCAACCTTGAGGTGATATTCCAGACCTGGAGAATTTTTATGCTCCTGAAATCTTAGTTGGATGGTTAGGATGTGTTTGTTCGTTTTTAAGATGTTTTTTTATTTGATTCCCTGTTATACACCATCTTTGGGTAGGACCCAACTAATTACAATCATGCTGCATTTTTTCCTCATATTAAAGTTATTAATACACAGCAGGTTATCTTTCCAATGGAAGAAACGGGATGAAGAGAACCAGGAATGTTGGTATTGAGGTAGAATAGTAATACTGGCAGTTCTGTGAAGATCAGTAGTCACCGTCCCTCTCAAAGGTAAAAGCTACTCTGAAACAAGTACGGTTCTCTTTATTCTGCTAGGAAAGCTGTTTAACTTTCACAGTGTAAGATGGTGGCACAGCAGTTAAATCATCAGACGATTAATCCAGAAATTTGAGTTCAGATCTCACCAAGGCAGTTGTGGAATATAAATTCAGTTAATCATCTGAATGAAGAAAAAGTAG
Organism: Amblyraja radiata; assembly: GCF_010909765.2. Classification (NCBI taxonomy): domain Eukaryota; kingdom Metazoa; phylum Chordata; class Chondrichthyes; order Rajiformes; family Rajidae; genus Amblyraja; species Amblyraja radiata. Next base: position 23,735,088 of record NC_045959.1, on the reverse strand, counting down.
TTATCTGATGAGCACCAAATCAGTTGATTGTTATAAAACCCATCTGGTTTACTATTGACCTTCAAGGGAAGAAATCTACTTTGTTTACTCAACCTGAACCATATGTGACTCCAGACCCACCAATGTATTTAACTCTTAAATGTCCTATGAAACAAAAGCAGTGTCCCTGTATTAGGAATGAGCAATATTTTTTCAAATTGCTAAATATGTCCAATTCCTGAAAAATTTAATAAATAAAAAAAGGTTTGATTTCCATCTTCCTTTAGAGGTTTAATTCCCACTTATTGTGGCTTGGTGACGATGTATGATGGTGTATACTGTTTAAGTAGAGTTTTTCTCTGGGTTATGGAAGGGTTTTGTTCCTGTGAACTGTCATCTTAAATGTATGCTCTCTAGTTTTTGAGTCTCCTGCCATGGCGAATAGACTGTAGCTATACACTTTATCTATGCCCTTCATGATTTTATGTACCTCTATAAGGTCAGTCTTCAGCTTCCTACCCTCCTGGGAAAGTAGTCCAAACATATCCAGATTCTCATTATACCTCAAACCTCCCAGACATGATAACATCATGTAAATCTTTTTTACACCCTTTCCAATTTAATGGTATCCTTCCTATAGCAGGGAAATTAGAACTGTACACAGTACTCCACGTATGGCCTTCCCAATGTCTGGTATAGCTATAACATGTCTCAACTCCTGCACTCAGTACTCTGACCGAGCACCTTCACCTATACTCTTCTAGCTTTCTTTCCTCTCACCCCTGCAATCAGTCTGAAGAAGAGCCCTGACCTGAAATGTCACCTATCTGTGTTCTCCAGGGATGCTGCCTGACCCGTTGAGTTACCGGCATTTTGTGTCTTTCTTTGGTAAACCAGCATCTGCTATTGCCACTTTCATGAAGCTATGTAGCTGATAACTTCCAACTGTGAGTTTGGGATTCATATTTTACTGGAACAATGAAATATCAGCAAGCATTTTTTCTCATTTTAATTAGATTTATTTTTTTACCTGGTCATTGACAATTTTTTGTTTGTGAACATTTGCTGTATGCCAACTGGCTGCCCTGCTTCCTACATTACAGAAGTAACTGCTCTTTTTAAGGTCCACGGGCCATATCACAGCCCTCAGGACTTAACACTGCATTCAGCAATTTCAGACAACCAGCCTTTCCCCTTGCTATGAGAATTGGCCATTTCTCATGAAAGACCATCAATCTGAAACATTGACGAACATTGTCTGAAGAAGGGTCTGGACCCGAAACGCCACCCATTCCTTCACTTCAGAGATGCTGCCTGCCCCACTGAGTTACTCCAGCTTTTTGTGTCTATCCTCAATCTGAAACATTGACTGGCTCTACCTGCTGACCTGGTGAATGTTTCCAACATCCTCTGTTTTTATTTCAGATTTCCAACAACGCCATTTTTTTGCTTTTTCGAAAGTTCCTTACTAGGCATAAAGTATGTTGGAATGCTCCAAGCTTCAGTAAAGCACTACAGAAATGCAAGTTCTTTCTTCTTTCCAAAGTGAATGTGCAGGATAAAAAAAACAGTAATCTCAGTTGGCAATCAAAAGTCCAGGGTCATTTACGTACTGTGAAATAAAAATCAGCAAACTAATTCCTTTCAAAAGCATAACAGAGGTTATACAAAAGGCCGTTACAATCAATTGAAGATATTGGGGCATTTTCTCTTCTGTGACAGTTGCTTGCGTTGCTCCGTTGTAAACTGGCTAAACAAAAAAAAATTCACAATAAGCTGCTAAGCAGCACAACAGTCACATGCCAACATTTCCGTTTTTATTTTTCTGTATTGTGGAATGAATACATTCATAGACTAAGAGCATCATCCCTCTGCATTCTGTCAACGGTTTATTCTACAAAGTGATGTTATCGGTCTAACTAAAGAAAATAGCGAAATTATTACAGTGACTGTTAGAAACTAAACATCTGGACATTCTGGGGACAGATTTACACGCTGCCTGTCAGATAAAACACTGCCTGCTGCTTACGAAACAAGGATATGCCTGGCAGCTTTCCCCAGCTCTGCTATCAGACTTCAGTACACCATTATTCCACCCTTACTGAAGAATGACATCCTGTCTTAGCTTATAGTCATTTCCATCAATGACAGTACCTCAGACAGCTTCTGATTGTAATCAGTTTTGTGGGTAAAAATTGAAGTTGATTTGCATTTCGCAGTTCACAGGATCTTGGGGAAATACAATACTTAACCAACAAATGGTACCCAATTGCAACAACAGCAATTTCCATTTATATAAACATTTCAAAGGAACCTCATCAAACAGAAGCTCAGTCACATATTAGGGCAGATGACCAAAAGCTCATAAAATATGAGGGTTTTAAGCAGCATCTTAAAAGAGAGAGTTTAGAGTTTAGTTTATTGTCACATATACCGAGGTACAGTGAAAAGCTTTTGTTGCATGCTAACCAGTCAATGGAAAGACAATACATGATTACAATCCAGCTATCCACAGTGTAGCGATACGTGATAAAAGGAATAACATGAATAACATTTAGTCCAGTAAAGTCCGATCAAAGATAGTCCGAAGGTCTCTAATGAGATAGATAGTAGTTCAGGACTACTCTTGAGAGGAAAGTTCGAGAGTTTCAGGGAGTTAAAGCATAATCCAACTGCAATTTCAAAGACCAAAATTTTGAGAGGCTGAGTGGATCGAGGTTTAAGGGGGGAATCCCAGAGAGGCTCATTGCAACAGAGGTTTCAGGTACCAATGGAAGAGCTGCTTCTTTCCAGGGGAGCCAGAAGAGGAGATCTTGGTATATATTAACACAAAAGCATAAAACTCAAAGATTATTCACAATTTTTATTTTAAGGGCTTGCTAGTACATTGGAAGAGCCATAATTCCTTCTTGTAGTTCACTTTGTCAATGTCTTACTTTAAGGAGTTATGAATGGCATGCTAAGGCTTAATTTTGGTTAATTTCTGGATCTGGGCGATGCAGAGGTCTGCTAAGAGCGATTGTATTTTATTTTGCAACTCAGCAGCTGCATGGGGCACAGAGTAAAAGTAAAAATTTAAAGCAAAACACTGCTGCAGTTAATAGTTCCATGCAAAAGGTGGCACACTGTGATGTGATTTTATCCTTGCACTGACAGAAAGGTTAAAGGAAGAAATCCGGGCTAATTGAACATATGCGATGTGATGGCCTGCACATTGTAAATCATAAGAATTAAAAATCATAATATTCTCAATGAAATATGACCATAATGAAAGCGTACAAATATAGTGAATCAGCACAGATAAATAACATTGTGCCAGTTTTATAATAATACTAGACTACGTGGGACCCGTTGGGTCCCAGTCACACAGGAGGCCTGGTCCCCCAAGGCAACCCATTCCCCATTGCAATATTCCACCACTCACCCATTCCCCCAACGCAACCCGTTCCCCCAATGCAATATTCCACCACTCACCCATTGCCGCTAACTGCGCAGGTGTGGCTTATTTCATCTCATTCCCCCAGCATTCCTTCCCCCCTTCATGTGTGGGGGGGGGAGTGTGGTGTGGGGGAGAGAGGGGTGTGGGGGAGAGAGGGGTGTGGGGGAGAGGTGCGTATGTGTTGTGTCTCTTGTTGCATTCTGCAGCCGGTGTAGAATAACCCTTATTAATTCATGCCATTTATAGCCTTCACCACACAAATATGCATGCCACCCTTTACATGGCATTATGGTACTACACAGAGTGATAATGAAAGGACACAAGGCGGTCATCACGAAGTCTCTTAACAGCAAATACTTCGACATTAATAATAATAATAATAATGAATGGGATTTATATAGCGCCTTTCTAATACTCAAGGCGCTTTACATCGCATTATTCATTCACTCCTCAGTCACACTCGGTGGTGGTAAGCTACTTCTGTAGCCACAGCTGCCCTGGGGCAGACTGACGGAAGCGTGGCTGCCAATCTGCGCCTACGGCCCCTCCGACCACCACCAATCACTCACACACATTCACACACATTCACACACAGGCAAAGGTGGGTGAAGTGTCTTGCCCAAGGACACAACGACAGTATGCACTCCAAGCGGGATTCGAACCGGCTACCTTCCGGTTGCCAGCTGAACACTTAGCCCATTGTGCCATCTGTTGTCCATGGGGGCCATCCCGCTGCAGAAATAACCCTTCAACGTGCGTAAGGAAAGCTGTTCTGGCCAGACATGGCTAACTACATTCTAAAAATGGTTGCTGCCTGCCCAATCTGCAATAACGTGAACCCACACTCTCCCACGAAGCACTGACTGAAACAGCAAAACCACAACCGCAGCTGCTGCAAGAAGTCAGCCAAAAAAGTACATTCTTGTATTCCCGACTTAGTATCAACAACACCAAGATTGCCGCTAAGATAGACACAGGGGCAAGATGTAACGTAATCCTCACAAAATCCCGCATGCAATGAAGGACCGCGTCAAAGCTGAATTAGACAGAATGGAATCACTGGGAGTAATAGCCCCTGTCAACGACCCCTCCTCTTGCGTCTCCACCATGGTTGCAGCAGTCAAGAACAAAGAAGAAATAAGGATCTGCCTAAGGATTTACATACTGCCATCAAACAGCCACACCACCCAATGCGGGTGATGGAAGAAGTCGCGGCCAACCTGGGTAAAGCCACAATTTTTTAAGTCCTAGATGCAAAGAACTAATTTTGGAAAATGCCACTAGACCATGCATCCTTCATCTTAACCACATTTGCGACACCCTTCTGACGCTACCGATTTTTAGGAATGCCATTTGGCGACTCCAGGCTGGGCTGCCTTGGCTTGGGTTGGGTTTCCGATGCTGGGCTGGGCTGGGTCTCCGACACTGGGCTGTTTCGGGTAGCTTCGGGCTGGGCCTCCGACCCAATCTCATTCCGAAAATTGTGTCCGGTTGGAGACGTCCGCCTGCCATCCAGAGCCTCCCTCAGCTCCAGTAAAGACACGATGGCACAGGAAGGGGCGGACTGTCCCACGGAGTGACATGAGAAAAGACCAATCCACACGGCGCTGAATGGCAGGAGGGAAGAGCGATCTGCGCAGGCGCGTTTTTAAGATTGTTTTAACCTTACTAACTTTTACATTAGACCACCGATTGGAATGATACTAGGTGCATTTGCAGCTACAGGAGAACGGTGGGTACGCTGGCGAAAAATCGTCGCACTATTGAGTACCGTTTTTGCGCATATAGAATGACCGTGCAAACCGGAAGATAACAACATTAGAGCTTTATTTATGTATAATTGCTGGACCCCTAACAGCATTGATGTGCGGAGAGATTTTGGGATCCAAGTCCGTAGATTCCTGAAAGTAGCAACATATGTTTTTAGAGTGGTAAAGAAGGCATATGGTATGCTTGCTTTCATCACCACGGCATTGTGCATAAGAGTCAGGAAGTCATGTTGTATCTTCATGCAACTACGATTGGGCCACGTTTGAAGCATAGTGTGCAGTTCTGGTCAGGCCTTTTCAGAAAGGACATCAAGACTTTGGAAAAGATGCAGAAGAGATTCATCAGGTTGCTGCCTGGTTTCGAGCGTATTAGCTACAACAAGAGGTTGGACAATCCTGGATTGATTTCCCTGCAGTGTTGGATGCTGAGGGTAGACCTGCTAGGTTTATAAGTTACTAGACTAAGTGGGACCCATTGGACACGGGAAGGCTGGTCCCCCAACGCAATATTTCACCTCCCCACCAATTCCAATATACTCACACACACACAGACTCACAAACACACACACACACACGCACACGCACACACAGGCAGGCACACACACTCACGCACACTCGCACACTCTCACACACTCATGCACGCACACACGCAGACACGCACAGACACACATAGACACACATACACAAACACACACAGACACACACACACTCACACACAGTCACCCACACGTACACCCACACACATACAGACACACACATGTATACACACTCACACACACTCACACACACACAAACAAACATACACACACATACATTCACACACACACACACACACACACTCTCACACTCACATGCACATACACACTCACATACACACTCACACGCACAATCACACTCACACACACTGACTCACACACCATATATATGACAGTAAACTTTCTTGAATCTACTCACAGGGCTGACCGCGGCCTCTCCACTGTGGAACTTCCGCAGTCAGCGACACTTCCGCAATCAGCGTGACCTCTGCACTTACCAGAAATTATGCAATCAGCGCGACCTCTGCACCAAGCGGAAGTCACAAAATGAAAAGTCACTAAACACAGTCGGACCTAATAAAGCATTTATTCCTTCCAAACACAATCGGACCTAATAAAGCATTTATTCCTTCCAAACACAGTCGGACCTAATAAAGCATTTATTCCTTCCAAACACAATCGGACCTAATAAAGCATTTATTCCTTCCAAACACAGTCGGACCTAATAAAGGATTGCAGTTTCAAGCACAGGCAGGGCAGCAGGCCAAACAACTCATGTCATTGTCATTTCATTTCATTTCCAATTAAGCATTGCACCTTCAAACACAGACAGGGCAGCAGGCCAAACAACTCATGGCATTGTCATTAAGGGCTAACAAATCATTTATTGCAAGTACATTGCAGACTCACAGTTCAGTTGATTCACACCTTAGAATGACAGTCGTGGCCTCTCCCTCGCGATCTTGCAGCGTGACTGACTCACATCCAGGCATCTGGGATTTTATAGTCCTGCCCCCCCCCCCCCCCACCAGGAAGGGGAATTACCTTCATCGCGGTGATTGACAGGCGAGAGGACCAATCAGCTGATCTCAAGGTTTTTTAAACACTCATAACTTTTTTATTTTTAGTCAATGGGAAAAATCCTCAGGGCTGGCTCAGCAGAGGAGGACTGTGTGAGTAAGATGGCCAAAAATCACAGAGGTACAGGGTAGCGTTTTTTCTAAAATCAATATACACGCAGACAGGAAGTGGTCAAGATGAGACTTTTAATTATATAGATAAGCATATATATGATAGATAGTCAGAATCTTTTTCCAGTGTGGAAATGCCAAATACGAGATGGCCTAGCCTTAAGGTGAGAGGGGCGAAGTTTAAAGGAGATGTGCGTGGCAATTTATTTTTACATCGGGAGTGGAAGGTGACTGGAAGGTTCTGGTGATAGAAGCCGATAAGATAATAGCATTTAAGAGGCATTTAGATAGACAAATGAATATACAGAGAATGGAGCGATATGGGCCATGAGCAGGCAGAAGAGATTAGTTTAATTAGGCATTATGTTCAGCACGGGCATCGGTCTATGTTCTCCCTCTCTCTCCCTCCCTCCCTCCCCCTCCCTCTCCATCACTCCCCCTCTCTCACCCTGTGTGTGTATATATGTATGTATGTGTGTATATTTCACAGTATTATGAAGTATAATACTGATTCCAGTTTTTAAAAATTGCACATTTATAGCTCTGTTCATGACCTCGTGATGTTCCAAAATACTTTCCAACTGATGATACACATTTTGTGAAGATCAATCACGGCTATAGTGTGGAAAATATGGCAACCAAAATGTACGCAGCACAATTCAATGCACGACCAAAATGTTGTTTATATGACCTGTTGATTGACAGGTAAGTAAGCACTGGCCAGAACAGGTGCAACATTTTAAACCCTTTGGCTGAATGCTGGCACCAACCTGCATGCAGCAAGAACCCAGAAAACAAATGTAATTAAATAGTGACCATGTAACCTGTTGAATTTTTCGTGGCAATGTTAAGAGATAAGTACTGGCCAAGCCGAAAGGATGCTGTATCTGAAAATGATGGCACTGAGCCTCTGTTTAACGTTGAACCTGAAAGAGTGTTGAAGGGGCCGATCTAAGAATAGGTGCCGTGGAAACAGAATAAAGATTTCTCCTTGTGGAATTATTTCCAAAACCTGCTAAAAGTCTAACCAATTAAATTCCTATTAATAAAACAGTGGATATTAAGCAGCAGAAATTCAATTTGTACCAATTGACTATTGAATGGCTACTTATAGATCAACACTGTTCCAGTTTTGGCTGGAAAAGGAAGGAGAGGGTAATCATTTGGCTTTTGCTCACGAGCATCTTACTTCATATTTTTGCACAGCATTGAATCTTTACCAGCTGGGCTTTTTGCTTCTGATCAACATTGCTGTACTGCACAAATACATCATAAAGACACAGTACACCCCAGTGATTTGACCAAATATCTGCATTTTCAAAGTATCTCATAATCTCTGGACATTTTCGGAAGTGGCGGCGCTGGGAACAGCTGCGGCTCGCCTGCAGTCCGTTTGTTTTTACTTTTTTGTGCTGTTTTTTTCGTCTTGTTTAATTAAGTTTTTGGTTTTTAGGTTTGTGTTATGTGTGGGGGGGGGGGGTGGGGGCTTTCTGAAACAGTTGAAACAGGGCTTTCTGTCTCTCCCTTCGGGGGAATGAGACTTTCTTGTCGTATCCCCCTTCTCTGCCTCCGTCTGCGCTGAGGCCTAATGGCGGAGCTGGCGACCTCGAGGCTCCGGAGGCAGAGCCTGTCAGGATTCGCCCTGGGCTTACTCCCGTGAGGGCGGCCCGGCTCGGGGCTGGAACGGCGCTCCCGTGAGGGGCTGAGACGCTCCCGTGAGGGCGGCCCGGCTCGAGGGTAACGGCGCTCCCGTGAGGGCGGCCCAGCTCGAGGGTAACGGCGCTCCCGTGAGGGGCTGAGACGCTCCCGTGAGGGCGGCCCAGCTCGAGGGTAATGGCGCTCCCGTGAGGGCGGCCTGGCGCGGGGCTGAGACGCTCCCGTGAGGGCGGCCTGGCTTGAGGGTGGAACGGCGCTCACGTGAGGGCGACCCGGCTCGAGGCTGGAACGGTGCTCCGGTGGCTGAGACGGCGTTCTGGCGGCGGCGGCCTGAGTCCGGGGTTCGGCCGCGGGCCAGTGGACGACATCGTCAACAGCTGCGTCCGCTGGACTGGAGGGCGGCAGCTTCGACCACCCCGGGCCGCGGAGTTTGAACCGGCCCGTTCGCGGAGCTCGGTGAGCCGCGGGACTGACTTACCATCGCCCGGTGGGGAATCGCCTCAGCGCAGAGGGAGAAGAGGAGGGAAGAGACAGCAGCCCTAAGATTTTTGCCTCCATCACAGTGAGGAGGTGCTTGGTGAACTCACTGTGGTGGATGTTAATTTGTGTTTACTGTCTGTTCTGTTGTTTATTATTATATGTATGGCTGCAGGTAACGACATTTCGTTCAGACCGTAAGGTCTGAATGACAAATAAAGGATCTAATTCTAATTCTAATTTAAAGGCATTTTTGAACTACAGATCCTCATCCAGGTTACAAATCCCCAACTTACAGTATGTGCAGCTCTGTTTACAAACTGCCGGACAATCTCACGAGTCCCCATGGTGACGCTTTCAAATTCATGCAGCATCCGGATAAAAATTATTCCATTCCTTTTCATCTCTGTTGCAAAACAGACCAACCACAGACCAAATTTGATTTTTTTTTTTTTAAAGCTGGAAATCTGAAATAAAAAGAAAACGCCAGCAGGTCAGACAGCATCTGTGGGAGGAGAACCAAATAATATTTCAGGTCAATTAGATAAAGTGAGAAATGAAACAAGCTTCAAGTTTCTGAGAAGGAAGGAGTGGAAAATCCACAAGTGAAAGTTTGTGAGACCAGAGATATGAGGAGAGATTTAATAATGGGAATGGTCATGTTTTTAGTTGATAGAGGCCAAAGACATAGATGGGGGAGGTGTAAATTGGAAGGACACGCCTCTCTTCAGCTGCTGCCTGACTTTCTGAGTATTTCCATCATTTTTTGTTTTGATTTTCAGGCCTGGTAGTAATTTGTGACCTTTCTGGAATGCAAGACTCCTGGCATAAGGGAGCTTTATGAGCATTAAGCATTCCAGCAGTAACCATGGACTTGCACGTTTACTGAAAACCACACACAAGTATTATACACTGGAGATTACTGTGGCAACTTTTGGGAGCAGTAGTTTGTCTTGCAGCTCAAAAATGACAATCGATATTTGTTTTATTTCACCCTTCAAATCAATTTATTTTAAGATCTGAAAGATTTCCACCATTTTCAACAGACAGGCTATCGGGTGTCACATCAGTGGCTGATATTTTTATTGCTTATTGACAGGATTCATTGATATTTTGTCTGCATGGGTGTGTATGTACATATATTTGGTTGCTTAGTTTGAAGTGAGATACGTATAATTATTTTCCCCTAAATGTACAGAATTATGTCCAGAAATTAGCTGTTGAATATTTTTGCTCCTTTCTAGTCATAAACTGTAATTTTGTTATTATGTGACTCTTTGACAGACTCTGTTCAAACAATACTGTAACATATATAATACAAAAAACATTTTATATTTTCTGAAGGTCTTTGAATACCGATGTTTTTTTGCGTTCATGTACTTTTTAAATTACAGATTCAGATTCAATTTTAATTGTCATTGTCAGTGTACAGTACAGAGACAACGAAATGCATTACAGTTATTTGTCTCTTTAATTTGCCTTTTTGCAAAACAATTACAAGCAACTATAGGGCCTGTGTACATTTAATTTTGATTATCTATAGAGTGCTTGCAGACTTTTTCAACTTTCCCTCTCAGTAATATCATACACATTACAAAGAAAACCTAGTTTACAGTATAACCCTGTATGTGGAGGGGAGTGTGTCTGTACAGTGCCGTAATTCACTGGCACCTTCACTGTATGGGACACAGTGCAGGGACCCTAATTGTTTGTACCATAGTGGTGATTCTTGATGAATAAAATTGTGCCTAATCCCATGCCTTCGGGTGGAATCTTTGGTACATGAAAAGGAATTTACTGGGCCTCTTGGTTGCATGGCACATTTAATGTTGGCCTTTACAGGATGCAAGGATTTTCTATCAATAGCTATAGAGACATCTGAAAAGGTTGAAAAAGCACAATGTACCAATATTTCGGACCTGAATCTTCAGAAGTCTACATTTTTCTATTCCTTTGGCTAAGGTGTTGTGCAGTTTCAGGTCTTTCAATGAATTAGATCATAAGGAGATTTGATGTGCAGTGCTCAAGTAGCATCTCAAGGTTTGTATGCAGTTTACTTTAAGATGATCCATGCTTTTTTATGGATATTTGCAAAGGTTTAAGAAATGCAGTATTGTGTCTTGGGTCGCGGAGATAAAGTGTTCCACTGTTCTGTAGATCACAAAGTATGATGAAAACCGACCCTTTAATGCTGTTGGATCATTTTCCCCTTTGTCCATGACATGAAGGGCTCGTGATCAATCTCATCATCATCTACCTGGATATGACCCAAAACAGAACTGTGAGCAGTGGCCCATTGTCAGTGCCAGAATTGCTGGCAACATAAGCATAGCATCAGGCCAAGCTGCTAGCACTGCAATGTGAAAGGCTCAACCCATCTGAAATGCAACATTTGCTATCTGGTGGATGGTGGCATTTTTTTAGCCACTCATATGTGCCATTGTTTTGCAAAGTAATTTATGTAAGTTTATCTTTGGATTATGAATTATACATTCATCTTGCCTTAATGCCAGATCTGATAAGATGTGTTGATTGCATTCAGGTTTGATTTCTTATCTTTTCCTCCAAAAATTGGCTTGTGGCATTTTATTGGCTTGTGGCTAGATGCAGGAAGATTATTCCCGATGTTGGGGAAGTTCAGAACTAGGGGTCACAGTTTAAGGATGAGAGGGAAGTCTTTTAGGACCGAGATGAGAAAATCATTTTTTACACAGAGAGTGGTGAATCTGTGGAATTCTCTGCCACAGAAGGTAGTTGAGGCCAGTTCATTGGCTATATTTAAGAGGGAGTTAGATGTGGCCCTTGTGGCTAAAGGGATCAGGGGGTATGGAGAGAAGGCAGGGATGGGATACTGAGTTGGATGATCAGCCATGATCATATCGAATGGCGGTGCAGGCTCGAAGGGCCGAATTTATTTAAGCACCTATGTTTCTATGCACTATACTTTTTTAATTAATATACTGAAAATGGAGTGAGTATCTTTAAATAGCAACCCTGAAAGCCGGCTATAAATGATGCAAAATTGCACAGGTGCAATATCAATACGGTGTATTCCGTAACAAACTATGATTGTTACTTTCTTTTAACTTCAGCCCACTACATCTCTGGAGGCATGTGCAGCCTATCTGGCAACATGACCAAGTTAATCAATGCCTCTTACCACATGGAGTCGAGCCTTGTGAGGTTTGTCTAGTCACAGGGCATAAAATGTGGAAATGTGATATGGTTCAGCAACGACTGTGATTCTGGACTATCTGCTGAACCAAGAATATACGCACCGCGATAGTGGTTAAGTTCAGCCAGTGTGATTGGTTGAGCAACCCTGCGTGGACGATTTTCCGTTTAGCCTTTGCTCTGACAGCACACACCCTGGATAAGTGAGGAGACCATACAGGTGAAATCCATTCTCACATTTGCCTTAGGGGCAACTGGACTGTAACAGAATTTTTCAAACCCTTTGGGTCCAACTGTGGAGCAGAGAATAAATGGCTGAGGTGCCTGGTGTTGACAGGAAAATCAATGCCTGGTTATATAGACGTGACAGGCGCAGACTGCAATTCTGTCTGTAGAAAGTCCATAAAGATACGACAGTTTATTTGTTAAAATGCTGTGGTAGGATTGTACGCGTGGCTTTAATTTTCTTACGCCTTCCTGTCACTTGTATCTAAACCCATTTCTTTTTATTTTGCACAACAGGAAATTTGTGTGCGAAATCTGTGACCGGACTTTCACAGAGAAGTGGGCCTTGACGAATCACAAGAAGCTGCACATGGGCCAGAAGCCATTCAAGTGCCCTTGGCTGACCTGCCACTATTCCTTCCTCACAGCATCCGCCATGAGAGATCACTTTAGGACCCACACAGGTTTGCACTTTAACTGTCTGAATAACCTGATTATTAAATCTGTCAACAATGTACATCTAGCCAATGGAAACTTGGCAGTTCATGTATCCAAAGTAATTCTCCTACAGAATAACTGCACCATTATAAGCGATTCTTTGCTCCGACCAATATGTGTTGATGAAGTTTTGATTTCAGTTCTCCCCTTTTCATTTCCTCTCACTGTTGTCAACTCATTGAGGGTTAGACCATCAACATTTATACAGCATCTTTAATGTTTGAAAGAGCTTTGTCAGGCAACGTTTCCCACTGAGCCATGTATTTGGGCATGTCTTGGACAAGAGGAAAATTTACAAATTGAGGTCAGACCAAACTGAGGGCCAGTGTAAGTCAACAAAATCTGGAGTGAAGGGTGAGTGGAGTTAGGGGATGGAAATCAAAGTTTAGGATAAAATCAAATCCTTAGGGAGTCAGAGGGGGGAAGATAAATTTATCTTTATCAAAATAGATAATTGCTCGATCTTTTAGTAGTATTTTCAGTATAGATTGGTAATTGATGTTTGGCCAAATGGTCTATTTTAACGCTGACTCAATTACACTAATTTCCATGGCCTTGTAAAAGTTACTCCATCACACAGTGATGGAGTAACTCAGTGGCTCAGGCAATATCCCTAGAGTACATGGGTATATGATGTTTTGGGCCGAAACCCCTTTTCAGACTGATTATGTTGGGGGGGGGGTGGGGGGAGAAAGTTGGAAAATGAGAGAGATAGAACAAAATGTGGCAGGTGATAGGTCGACATAGAGGAGGAGAGGTTTGATAAGGGCAGAGATAAGGAAGGAAGGAAGATGTGAGACGGGTTTGAAGAGTTGCAGATTATAAAGCTGCAGGGAGGAAAGTGGGGGGGTGAGGGGGGGGGGGGGTGTGAGTGGAGCTGTGCTTCCACTTTGAAGGAAATTCTGGTTGTCTTCGGGTAATGTTAGGGAAATTTAATAATTTTGCGAAGTTTCCGCATCCGGCCCACGAAAGGGTCCAATCCGGCCTGCGGGTTGATTTGGGGAAAGAAAGTATATTTACGACCATATTTACTGCGCAGTTGGGGGAGGCCCGTCAGTCGCATCACAATTGAAAATGGTGACGGGGTAGGGACGCAAAATGACACCGTCTCACCGCGTGTGCTCATTGGGCCCGGTATCCGTGTGTGCGCAGTTGGGGCGGCAGTCGCACATGTACAGTTGGGGAAGGCTTAGAAAAGTTCAGGAAATGCCATCAAATTCCAGGAAATTTGGGATTCTAAGGATTTTTTTTTTGAGGTGTGGAACCACTGGAGTGGAGGGAAGAAATTGGTGGGAGTCCTGGGGAGGGAAGGATGGACGAGAGGGGAGGGGAGGGGTTGTTGGGGACCAAGGGGAGGGAAATTAGTGCAGGGTCACCCAAAATTGGACAATTCCATGTTCATACCATTGGGTTGTAAGCTTCGCAAGCAGTGTATGAGGTGATGTTTCTCCAGTTTGCATGTGGTCTCACTCTGGCAGGGAAGAGGCCATGATAGAAAGGTTAATGTGGGAATGGGAAGAGGAGTTAAAATGGTTAACAAACGGGAGATCCAGTAGGTCTTGGCGGACTGAGCGGAAGTGTTCAGTTAAATGGTAACTAGGTGGTGTTTTTGTTTTGAGATTCAATCCCTTTTGGTTCTGCTGAGTATTTGCTTGCCGACTTTCCCGATTTATTCGGTTTACTATTGGATTGAAATTGACAATAAAATATTTGTTTGAAAATGGCAATACTTTTGCAATTAATTGTCTGGTTAAACTCTTCCTTTGCGCTAAATGATAGTGGTTGAATTTCAGACATCGTATCATTAATAAATAATTTTCTCGTATACCTGTACAGAATGTCTGTGCATAGATTCAAATAAAGACACAATGAGATCCAGGGTGATTGCAATTATACGGTAACTGAATCGTTCCACCAGTTTACCCATGCAATGTCATTTATTGATGGACTTTGTATAATGGTACCATTATTGGTCCCTGAACTTACAACCACCTCCTGAAGTATCAGAGAAACTTTTTCAAAAAAAGCTGGACGCCTTGAAATAATACTTCCATCTTCATTGATACAATAATATATTAATGAGATATTTTAAAGCTTTTGAAAAAAAATTATTTGAAACAAATTAATACTGTGCTCATTGATTAGACTCTTTAATAAAGAAGTAGTTTTTCTAGTGAATATCTTAAATCAAACCCTCATAGATTAATTTTAGCAATAAACTAGACTAAGTGCAGCCCCCCGCCCCCCCCCCCCCCCCCCCCAATGCAATGTCGGGGGGGGGAGGGGAGGTGGGGAGGCAGCGAGCATCCCGGAGCCTGGAGGGAGGGGGGGGGGGGGCTTGAAGCGGGCCACTCCTCACCTACCCCTATCCCCCCCACTATCTCTCCTGATATCCCCCACTGCTCCTCCTCCTCCTCTATTCCCCACTCACTACCTCCCCCACTCCCCCCTCCTCTCCTTCTATTCCCCATCTTCACCTCAACCCCACTTTCCACACTCTCCCTCAATTACCCCACATCTCCCTCCATACCACCCCAGGATCTTTCCTCTCTCCTCCTCCCCTCCTCCCCTCCCCCAATCCCTCCCTCCCTCTCCTTTCCCCTACCCACAGTCACTCCCTCCCTCCCTCCCTCCCTAATCTCCCTCACTCCCCCCTCTCTCCATCCATAATGCCTCTCCCTACCCCCCTCCTATCCGCCACCTCCCCCACTCCTCACCTCCCCCACTCCTTACCTCCCCCTATCCCTCCTCACCTCCCCCACTGCATTCCTCTCCCTCTATTGAATTCCCCCTCCTCCCCCACCAGACATGATCAGGAAAAAACTGAAAAAAGAGGAAGAGATAGATTTCTCCGCGGATTTTGAAATTTGTAATGGCCCCACTGCCGCTGCGAGGCCCCACCGCCTCCGCGAGGCTCACTGCCGCTACGGCCCCATCGTCGCGAAGCCTCACTGCCGCAGTCTCGATGCCTCCTGGATCACTGCGTAGAACCACAGCGGGGCCTCGGGGGTAGAAGACCGGGTCGGATGATGGGGTCCGCAGCTGGGCACCACAGAGGCCGTGAAGTGGGCTCGGCTCGGCACCACGCAGGCGCCCGCAGACAAATCTACAGCTAGCGGAGCGTTAGTGATGCTCACTCCGCTCCTTCAGCTTTATATTCTGCTCGCCGGGCGAGGCGAGTGCCGCCCGTGACTGACAGCGGACCTGGCCAATCAGTGCGATGATGGTGCAGGAAGGGTTGTCGCCGTCCCGGCGACTGACAGCAGATGAGACCTATCGGCGTGGCGGTGACTGACAGAGGAGAAGACCAATCTGCACATGCGCGGTTTTTAAGATTTTTAAACCTTAATAACTTTTAAAATATACCATCGATCGGAACATAACTTGTAGCACAGGAGAATGGTAAGTAAGGTGGCGAAAAATCGTAGCACTATCGCGTACCATTTTTGCGCAAATAGAAAAAAACGCAAAACTGTAAGAGCACAAGATCAGAGTTTTAGTTATGTAGAGATAGATATGTAGATAACCATGGGTGTGCTTGATCATTCATTCTCTAACTCTTCTGGGTCTTAATTTTTTGTGGCAAGTCATTCAATAACAACATTATCCACCTGTTGTTACTCAGACTTGCTCTGGTGATGAAGCCAGTTAGAATTTTTTGGAAAGTTATCGAGGGCATAAAATAGAACATAGAATAGTACAGGTCCATTGCCGATTTTCTGGCAGTTCCAGAGCTTAACCAGATTATCCATTTTTGCCTGACCAGTGTAACAGAGAAACATAGAAAAATAGGCGCAGCAGTACGCCATTCGGCCCTTCGAGCCAGCACCACCATTCAATATGATCATGGCTGATCATCTAAAATCAGTACCCCGTTCCTGCTTTTTCCCCATACCCCTTGATTCCGTTAGCCCCAAGAGCTAAATCTAACTCTCTCTTCAAAACATCCAACAGTCATGTAATAATGATACAACAATATACTTCTGACCCACTAAGTATCCTTCTTCCGTGTCTCTGACCCACTAAATATCCTTCTTCTAGCACCATGGACTGCTAGAAGCTTAAATAAAACAAATATTCAATGCAAATTAAATATGCTTGACACCACGACTGTCACTTGGATCTTACTCAGAAGCCATTGCTACAGTTAAATTTAAGCAAAAACAGCTAAGAATTGCACAACTGCCGATGCAAACAATGAACTCTTTCAGACAAAGGCAGACATCCTGAAACAGCGCGTACATACGCAATGCCATCTGTGCCAGCTCCGTGAATTAGCCTGCGGTCGCGAGAATATCAAGTGCGTTTTCATAATTTTGTCCGGATTACAGGAGGTGGCGGATAATCACATGCCAGAAAATCAGTGCCGGACCTGTATACCACAGGACAGACACTTCGGCCCACAATGTCTGTGCCAAACATGATCTCAAGACCAACTCTTCTTTGCCTACATCACTACTCCTGGCAGTGCATTCCAGGCACCCACCACCCTCTGTGTAAAAAAATAACTTGCCTCGCACATCTCCTTTAAACGTTGCCCCTCTCACCTTAAAGCTATCCCCTCTCGTATTTGACATTTCCATTATTAAACAATCAATTTCTTATTCAAGCTTTAATTTGTTTTGTTCATTGAGAATACAAAATGAATAACAGGTATCTCGTTGTGTTTAGGAATAGGAAATAGAATATATTCTGGTCAATCAAAGACTTGTGTCCAGTTTAGCTCACTATAATTTAGGAAGGATCTCAAAACCTTGGAAAATACTTGGGCAAGATTTACTGGAGTAACTAATACCAGGGTTACGAGACTGATGCAGGGTCTTCGATCTGACGGAAGGGAATTATTGATCAGTGTTCAACCACCTGAATGATTGCATTATTTTATGATTCTTCACTAGTGCAGTGGGCTGCATGCAGGGCTGCTAAAGGGTGGTTGATCTCTTGAGAGCAGAGATTGAGGGGGATTTAATAAGAGTGTTCAAAATTAAGAGAGGCTTTGAAGGTTGATCTGTCAGATCCGAAAGTCAGCACTTCTGGCTGTGCAGTATTCCCTCAGCGCTGTGTAGGAATACTAGGTTGTGTGGTCATTGAGACAGGGAGCCCTTCAGCCCAATGAGTCTGTGTCGACCAGGAGTCACCCATCTACATTGGTCCTGGTGCAGATGCAAGTTGGGCCAGGTGGGAATGCCTCAATCGATTGAGAGCTGGTGTTGGCAGAGCCAAGGTGTCTCCAAACAAGTGGGGATATAACTCCAATGATGTCACAGGCGAATGTGGTATTGAACCACAAACAATGGAACACCTGCTGAAATGCCCCTGTGGAAAAACATTGCACAGCTGCCGATCTTGCTGCCTACAATGAAGATGCCGAGAAGTGTGTTTAGCTGTGGCTGAACAATATCTAATCTTGTGATTTGGACTCGATAAGAAGACTAGTTCCATTTCACTCTCCTCATATTCCCATCAACTTACCTTGCATACTACCATTCAACTTCACACTCGGGGCAATGGACAATTTACCTAGAAGCCTTGATAGATATATTTGGGATGTGAGAGGAAATCAGCGCACCGCGGGGGAAATCCACGTGGTCAACATGGAAAACGTGCAAACTTCATGCACTGTGGGAGATGGAGCTGTGTGGCAGCATCTCTGCTTGCTGGCCACTGTGCTGCCTGGATGTGGATGACGAAAAGGCAGGAACCACAAAGGAATCCTTGGGGGGGTAACAGTGTGGAGGAGGGCAGAGCTGTAATTCTGGCAAAGGATTGATTGGAACCAATTAAGAAAAGCCCCACTGATCTGAAGATGATGGAAGAGAATGATGAGACTGTTGGAAAAACCTGCACAGGATTTGAGAAAGGATAAGGCTTAACTAATTATGGTTAGGGTGATTTCTGCACTGTAGTTCCATAGAAACCTGGTAGAATACAAGCACATTATCGCAGGATTTAACAGGTAAAATGTGCAAATCACGTTTCTTTCCAGTGCAGTTCAGATAAAAGGCGAATTAGGCTAGTCAGAATTATGATGGCCTTATAATCTAGAGCTGGTCAGAGCTCTCATCAATCTCTTGCATTAAAAACAATGAAGTCCCATGAGTTCTCACAGTGGCTGAGCAGCACGTAGTCCAGAATCCGCAATTTTTTTTAGAATGGTATATTTTAAGCAGTAGAGATCTTTTCCTGTAATAATTGAACCAGACATTAGACTTTAGAGATACAGCGTGGAAACAGGCCCTTAGGCCCATCAAGTCCGTGCTGACCAGCGATCACCCCATACACTAGCACTATCCTACATATCATGGCCAATTTTAAAAAGCCAATTAATTTGCAAACATGTATGTCTTTGTAGTATGGAAGGAAACCAGAGCACCTCCTGAAAATCCACACAGTCACAGGGAGAATGTAAAACTGTACAGATAGTACCCATAGTCAGGATCAAACCTGTGTCTCTGGCGCTGTAAGACAGCAACTCCACTGCAGCGCCACTGTGCCGCCCAATTAGCATTTATTTTTCTGACTAGTCTTCAGCATCCAGGTAGAGCTGCACTGGCTGAAATTCCAACCTTTTCAAAAGAGTCGCTAATAATCTAAAAAAGGCACAAGATGCTGGAATAACTCAGCTGGTCAGACAGCATCTCTTAGAACATGGATAGGTGATGTTCTGGGTCGGAACCCTTCTTCAGATTGAAGAAGACACAAAGTGCTGGAGTGATTCAGTGGGTCAGGCAACATCTCTGGAAAACAAGGATATGTGATGGTTCGAGTCCAGCACCTTCTTCAGACTAAAGAAGAGTTCCAATTTGAAACCTCACTTATGCATGTTCTCCAGAGATGCTGCTTGACCTACTAAGTTACTCCAGCATTTTGTGTGTTTTTAAGTGTAAACCAACATCTGTAGTTGTTTGTTTCTACTCTATTCAATAACCAACCAATCCATCGTCATTTCAAGAGTCAAGAGAGTTTATTGTCATGTGTCCCAGATAGGACAATGAAATTCTTGCTTGGTGCAACACAACAGAATATTGTAAGCATAAATACAGAACAGTTTAGTATGTCTATATAGCATAGACCATATATATGTACACATAAATATAAGATAAAGTTCAATAGCCTGTTATAGTTCAGAGTTTGTTTGATGTCATGTTTAATAGCCTGATGGCTGTGGGGAAGAAGCTGTTCCTGAACCTGGATGTACCAGATTTCAGGCTCCTGTACCTTCTACCTGATGGCAGCGGAGAGAAGAGTGTGTGGCCAGGATGGTGTGGGTCCATGATGATGCTGGCAGCCTTTTTGAGGCAGCGACTGCGATAGATCCCTTCAATGGTGGGGAGGTCAGAGCTGATGACGGACTGAGCAGTGGTCACAACTTTCTGCATTATTTACCGTTCCTGGGCGCTCATGTTGCCGAACAAAGCCACGATGCAACCGGTCAGCATGCTCTCTACTGTGCACCTGTAGAGGTTTGAGAGAGTCCTCCTTGACTTTCCAACTCTCCGTAATCATCTTAGGAAGTAGAGGCGCTGATGTGCTTTCTTTATAATTGCATCAGTGTGCTGGGACCAGGAAAGATCTTTGGAAATATGTATGACCAGGACTTTGAAGTTCTTGACCCTTTCCACCATCGTCCCGTTGATATAGACGAGATTGTGGGTCCCTATCCTACCCCTTCCAAAGTCCACAATCAGTTCCTTGGTTTTGTTGGTGTTGAGGGCCAGGTTATTATGCTGGCACCATTTGGTCAATCGGGCAATCTCACTTCTATACTCTGACTCATCACCATCAGTGATTTGTCCCATAACAGTGGTGTCGTCGGCGAACTTGATGATGGAGTTCGCACTATGGCTGGCTACGCAGTCATGGGTATTGAGTGAATAAAGCAGGGGGCTGAGCACGCAGCCTTGAGGTGCTCCCGTGCTGATTGTTATCGAGGATGACACATTTCCACCAATACGGACAGACTGCGGTCTATGGATGAAGAAGTCGAGGATCCAATTGCAGCGGGATGCGCAGAGACCCAGATCTGAGAGCTTGGTAACCAGCTTGGAGGGGATGATGGTATTAAATGTCATCAATTTTAAATCTCTTTTGCTTTCCACTGTCAAGAGATCTTTAAGAGATCTTTTCCTCTGCTCTCCCCAAGTATCAGAAAAGTATTATTCCTAAAGGTCTGCCCCTATTTTCCTTCCAACATTTTCCTTTTACTATGTAATTCCCTGAATTGAACATGACCCTTTAGTTAACCTGAACAACTTCTATTTAATTTTATGGTGTATGCACAAGGACACATTTTAGACTGCAGACTTGTTTAATTTATTTGAAATAAAGCACATGATCTTAATAAATATTGCCAAACAAAATATATTGCCAAACAAAAAAATCATTAGATTATCAATTAATACAAAAGACTATAACCATCTTAATGCATCGCTGTTTGCATGTTAATCATGCAAATACATTTGAATCTAACATCACAAATCATTACACAATCTGAATTAAACAGTTGGAATCAATTTGAAATTCCCATCCTGTGAACACCTGCAAAACAGAGTGCTTAAGATTTACTTCATTTTAACCACAATTTGGCAAGCAACATTTGAAATAATAAAGACACACTTGCATTACAACCTTTCTTTGAAAGAATATGCCCATCTTTAACATATAGAAAAATAAATCATTCCAGATTTTGCAACTCATGGTTGCACTGTCTATGGAACCATCATTTTTTGTTTGCATTACAATAGATTGAGAAGAAGCATGCTTGATTTAAATGCATGAATTGACTTTCAACGAAAGAGAGATCCGATTTGTTGTAAATGTAAAAGAGTGCTTTCTCTTCCTTTCCCACAAATGTTTCTTGTATGCAGAAGTGCATATGTGTACGAGGTTCGTCAGTCAAGGGTGTTTAAAATAAGGAAATAATGCAACAATGATAGAAATAATAAGAAATAAAAAATAAACCTTAAGGAGTTAAATTCTTAAGGGGTTGGACAGGCTAGATGCAGGAAGATTATTCCCGATGTTGGGGAAGTCCAGGGGTCACAGTTTAAGGATAAGAGGGAAGTCCTTTAGGACCGAGATGAGAAAATCATTTTTTACACAGAGAGTGGTGAATCTGTGGAATTCTCTGCCACAGAAGATAGTTGAGGCCAGTTCATTGGCTATATTTAAGAGGGAGTTAGATGTGGCCCTTGTGGCTAAAGGAATCAGGGGGTATGGAGAGAAGGCAGGTACGGGATACTGAGTTGGATGATCAGTCATGATCATATTGAATGGCGGTGCAGGCTCGAAGGGCAGAATGGCCTACTCCTGCACCTATTTTCTATGTTTCCATGTTTCTAAACCTCAAATTCTAAATCCTGGTACAAAAAATAATTTACACGGAATTGTTCAGTTTGTGTTCATAGCAACATAGCAACAACTCATATTTATATCCTAACTTAATTTGTTAAGTTATCCCAGGATCATGAGTGCCAAAGCTCATGTCGAGCCATGTAAAGAAATATTAAGACCATGATCAAAGATTGATCAAGGAAATATTTAAGTGGTGGCAATGCTGGTGAGAAAGTTAGGGAGATAGAAGGACTTAGGAAGAATGTTTGGGAACTCTGGGGCTTTGGTAGTTGAACAGGCAGTTACCAATGTTTAAGAAAGAACTGCAGATGCTGGAAAAATCGAAGTTAGACAAAAATGCTGGAGAAACTCAGCGGGTGAGGCAGCATCTATGGTGCGAAGGAATAGGTTACGTTTCGGGTCGAGACCCTTCTTCAGATGGGTGGGGGGGGGTGGGCGGGAAGAAGAAAGGAAGAGGCGGAGACAGTAGGCTGTGGGAGAGATGGGAAGGGGAGGGGAAGGAGGGAGAAAGGAAGGGCTACCTGAAATTGGAGAAGTCAATGTTCATACCGCTGGGGGTGTAAACTACCCAAGCAAAATATGAGGCGCTTTTTTTATTATCTTTATTTATTTATTTATTTAAAAAATAAAAAATAAAATTAGAAGTACAGTAAATTACAGTAATACACATCACATATATCTTATTACATTTGTTGTACCACTTCGTTTTTCGAGCTTTAAAAAAGATAGAAATAAAAGAAGTAAGGAAAGTGAGCAAGAATCGTGAAGGTGCAGGAAAGTGTTGGGAAAAGAAAGCCCCTTAGGGAAGAAGTTAGAGAAGGAAGTAAAGAAAGGAAATAAAACCCTAGAAAGAAAAGAAAAAAAAAAGGAAAAACAATCGCTCTATTGTAACACAAAACTCCGCAAAAAAGGATATACCAACCGTGTTTTAAAAAAAATAATTTATTTTATACCCCCCCCCCGTTACCAGATCCTGGTACCATTTATATTTTAAATTACTATTGCACCTTATACTTGTAATAGTTCCATAAATGCAGACCACGTCTTTTGGAAGTGGTCTGCTTTGCCTGCTAGGAGGAGTCTCATCTCTTCCAAGTGTAGTGTTTCGAACGTGTTTGAAATCCACATTTTTATTGTTGGAATTGGAGCATTTTTCCAAAATTTGAGTATAAGCTTTTTTCCCATTATTAGCCCGTAATTAAGTAAGTTATTTTGAAACACGTTTAATTCGGGGTTACCTTCCGATATTCCAAAAATGATCCATTCTGCTTTTGGTACAAGTTTTATTTTAAATAATTTTGTGAAGATTTCAAATATTTCGTACCAGAATTTTTGGATTTTTATACAAAAAACAAAAGAGTGCGCTATGGTAGCTTCTTGTGACTGACATTTATCACAAATGGGTGAGACATTGGGGAAAAGTTTATTTATTTTAGTTTTTGAATAATATAGTCTATGTAATGTTTTATATTGAATTAGAGTATGTCGTACGTTGATCGAGCATTTATGCACATATAGTAAGTGTTTATCCCAGCTATCTTTTGAAATTTTTATAGCTAGTTCTTGTTCCCAGTCTCTTCTAATACCATCAGTTGTAGGTATTTCTATATTTAAAATAATGTTGTATAAGTATGATATTAGATTTGCTGATTCAGCCTTTGTCTTCATGGCTTCATCCAATAAGTCTGGGGGCATGTTATGATAGTCTTTTGTGTATTTTTTCAGATAGTCACTGATTTGAAGATATTTAAAATATTGATTATTTTTCAAATTATATTTCAGTTGTAATTGTTGAAATGATAATAATTTTCCTAATTCATACAAGTCTCCGAGCGTTTTGATTCCCATTCTTTCCCATTGTGTAAATGATTTATCTATAATTGAAGGTTTAAACGACGGGTTATTGACTATTGGCATTAAAAGAGATAGATTTCTTAATTTTAGATTCTGTTTTATTTGTTTCCAAGTTCTAATTGTGCTATGTATCATTGGATTTTTATTATAATTTTTGTTATTCAGATTCATTGGTGAGAGGAGAGTCGCTCCTGTATTACATGGAGAGCAGTCCTCTCTCTCCATTACAATCCAGTCCACCTGCTGGGCAGAGTTGTCCAGCAGGTGAATCATATTTTTAATATTTACTGCCCAATTATAGTACATAAAGTTAGGGAGCGCTAGACCACCCATCTCTTTTGGTTTACTAAGGTGTGCTCTTTGTATTCTGTGGGATTTATAATCCCATATAAAATTTGTAATGTCTGAGTCTAGTTTTTTGAAAAACTTTTTTGGAAGATATATTGGAATTGATTGAAATAAATATAGGATTTGTATCAATGGTGAATCTGTGGAATTCTCTGCCACAGAAGATAGTTGAGGCCAGTTCATTGGCTATATTTAAGAGGGAGTTAGATGTGGCCCTTGTGGCTAAAGGGATCAGGGGGCATGGAGAGAAGGCAGGGATGGGATACTGAGTTGGATGATCAGCCATGATCATATCGAATGGCGGTGCAGGCTCGAAGGGCCGAATGGCCTACTCCTGCACCTATTTTCTATGTTTCCATGTTTCTAAACCTCAAATTCTAAATCCTGGTACAAAAAATAATTTACACGGAATTGTTCAGTTTGTGTTCATAGCAACATAGCAACAACTCATATTTATATCCTAAATTAATTTGTTAAGTTATCCCAGGATCATGACTGCCAAAGTTCATGTCGAGCCATGTAAAGAAATATTAAGACCATGATCAAAAGATTGATCAAGGAAATATTTAAGTGGTGGCAATGCTGGTGAGAAAGTTAGGGAGATAGAAGGACTTAGGAAGAATGTTTGGGAACTCTGGGGCTTTGGTAGCTGAACAGGCAGTTACCAATGTTTAAGAAAGAACTACAGATGCTGGAAAAATCGAAGGTAGACAAAAATGCTGGAGAAACTCAGCGGGTGATGCAGCATCTATGGTGCGAAGGAATAGGTTACGTTTCGGGTCGAGACCCTTCTTCAGATGGGTGGGGGGGGGGGTGGGCGGGAAGAAGAAAGGAAGAGGCGGAGACAGTAGGCTGTGGGAGAGATGGGAAGGGGAGGGGAAGGAGGGAGAAAGGAAGGACTACCTGAAATTGGAGAAGTCAATGTTCATACCGCTGGGGGTGTAAACTACCCAAGCAAAATATGAGGTGCTGCTTCTCCAATATGCGGTGGGACACTCTGGCCATGTGTAAATTCCAATTTGGAATATTTTGGAGGACCAAGAAACCAAGAACCAAGAGGCCCAGGACAGAAAGGTCAGATTCGGAATGGAAGGGGGAGCTGAAGTGCTGAGCCACCGGGAGATCAGGTTGGTTATTGTGTGGAGGTGTTGGGCAAAGCATTCGCCAAGCGTGGTCTCACCGATGTAGAGCAGTTGACACCTAGAGCAGCGGATGCAATAGATGAGGTTGGAGGTGGTGCAGGTGAACCTCTGCCTTACCTGGAAAGACTGCTTGGGACCTTAGATGGAGTTGAGGGGGGAGGTAAAGCGACAAGTGCAGCATTTCCTGCGGTTGCAAGGGAAAGTACCAGGGGAGGGGTTGGTTTGGGTGGGAAGGGACAAATTGACCAGGGAGTTACTGAGGGATCGGTCTCTGCGGAAAGCCGAAAGGGGAGGAGATGGGAAGATGAGGCCTGCGGTGGGATCCCGTTGGAGGTAGCGAAATGTGTCGGCTGGTAGGATGGAAGGTGAGGACAAGGGGGACTCTGTCCTTGTTACGAGTGGGGGGGATGGTGAGTGAGAGCAGAGCTAGGGGATATAGAGGAGACTCTGGTGAGAGCCTCATCTGTAGTCGAAGAGGGGAACCCCCATTCCCTAAAGAATGAGGACATCTCCGATGCCCTGGTTTGGAACACCTCATCCTGGGTGCAGTTGCGGCGTAGATGGAGGAATTGGGAGTAGGGGATGGAGTCCTTACAGGAAGCAGGGTGGGAAGAAGTGTAGTCCAGATAGCCATAGGAGTCAGTGGGTTTGTAGTAGATGTCGGTCAGTAGTCTGTTACCTGCGATGGCGATAGTGAGGTATGGAAACGGCAGGGAGATGTTGGAAATGATCCAGGTGAATTTGAGTGCCGGATGGAAGTTAGTGGTGAAATGGCTGAAGTGCAGTTACCAATGATGAACATATGAAATCAGGAGTGAGGGGGCCAGAATTGGAGGATCACTGTATCCTCAAGAAATGTGAAGAGCTTGTGGCCTTTGCAGAGGTTGGGGGTGCCGGAACCGCAAAGAGATTTGGAAACAAGTTTGCAAATTAAAAATTGGGGCATTCATAACATTGCAATAAATCTTGGACCGAGGAAAAACAGTTTGCTGCTAACTTAGAATATGAATTTCACGAACACTGTCTAAGTTGTGAAAGTGATCCTTGCAATAAGTACAGCTTAAACTCTGTTTGATCTGGCAAGGGTCTCCAGCACTGGAGATGCATGTTCCATAAGGCTTCCTCATATGAACAACGACAACTTTCATTCGGACCCCCAACTGCTTGGCCCAGTCATTAATCCATTTACCTTCTTGAAATATCTCCCCCCCGTGATTTATTTCCCCTGATGCTTATATCCCTATCCTGGAGAACAATCTTTGAGTCAAGGACACCTTTGGCCAGTTCTGGAAATTTTAAAATTTGAAATCTACGTTTACTTAAGGCACTGGGATCATGTGACCATAAAGGTGCATACTCCCAATTTTTAATCTGGTTTTATTTATTTTTTTAAAACAAGGTAGCTTTCATTTTGTAGTTGCAATGATGGCAAAGCTGGTGGTATTTGTCATTATTGCACTTTGAAGCAGGCACTAATTGTGAGACTTCTCATATGCCTTGTTCAACACAAAAATCCCAAAGTTATTGTCCTTTAGAGCTGTCTCTAAAGAACTCAGGAAAAATCCATCAAATGTACAAGGTAGCCTCATTCTCGAAACCTTAAATGTTGCTGGGTGTGTCCAAGTGTGTTTGTAATGATATATTAAATCATAATTACTGTTTAGTGAACTTGCCGTAAAAAAATGACAGTTTAGTTATGATATTTGTGCTTCTGTGTTAATAATACATTTCATATTTTTTTCAGTTTAAAAACGGCAATTTTTTTCCTTCCTGGTTTGCAGCTTGCAAAATATTTTCAACGTGCTTTGCTGCTAAGTCGAATTGATGGCCTAATGTTAAATAGGCATTTCCCTTGAACTGACTCTCCAAACAATTTATGTGGGAAGGAACTGCAGATGCTGGTTTAAACCGAAGATAAACCCAAAATGCTGGAGTAACTCAGCGGGCCAGTCAACATCTCTGGAGAGAAAGAATGGGTGATGTTTTGAGTCAAGACACTTTTTTAGACTGATCGACGTTTCGGGTCGAGACCCTTCTTCAGACTGATCGACGTATCGGGTCGAGACCATTTTTCAGACTGATCAGTGTTTTTGGGTCGAGACCCTTCTTCAGACTGATATGAACTGACTGACTGACCAGACAGATCAGCCTGAAGAAAGGTCTCGATCCTAAACGTCACCCATTCCTTCTCTTCAGAGATGCCGCTGAGTTATACTCCAGCATCTTGTGTCTATCTCCAAACAATTAATTTTGATACTGGTGATGTCAAACCTTAAGGATTACCAGACCATTATGCAGTTTACCTCAGTTGGTTGTGAGCCGAGTTCTTCAAAAATGACCATAAATCCTGTCAACATCATCCAAATATGCAAGAAGCAGTTTTGGATACATCAGATTCACTTGCTACCTTGACTCAATTTGTAGCATGTATCATTCACCATTAACCCCTGTGTGGACAGTGACTCTCACAACTCCACTTTAAAAGTTTAATAATGTTTTAAAATCTCTGTCATCTCCTCTGGTCTAAAAACCCTTGAGATACCTGCACTTCTTTTGATCATTGCTAAGCACAATTGACAACCGTGGCTTCAGCTGCCTGGTTCAATGACATAAGTGAAAGATATTCTAGAGATGAAACAAGAGTGTTTAATTGTCATATATAATGAAACTCTTACTTGCTGCATCTTAACAGGCCTGTAAACGCTATAGCACCACAGATAAATATATAATAAACAGTAAGGCAATTAATTAATAATGGTGATACCAGGTAGCCAAATAGTGCAACATCAAAGTCCATAAAGCAACCAAATTCGCAGTCCATGTAAGATCATAGATGCTGAGTTCAGTTTTACGTAGTGTTCAAGAGCCTGCTGGTTGCTGGGAAAAACTGTTCTTCAACCTCAGGTCATGATTTGCACCACTTCAATGGCAGTAGTGAAATGAGGGCATAGCCAGGATGGTGTGGGTCTTTGATGATGTTGGCTACCTTTTTGAGGCAACATCCCCTCTAGATCCCTTTAATGGTGGGAATGTTGGTACCTGAACCTTTCCAAGATGGCGCCTAACACAGGCGACTGTTTGCGTGCTAGCCACAGAAGCAAATCCACAAACTCGTATTACAATCGCTCCATGCTCTTAAATCTCTATTCCTATTCCCTTATCATGTATCTATATTCCCTTATCATGTATCTGTAAATCGATCATTTATAATCATGTATTGTCTTTCTGCTGAGTGGTTAGCATGGAACAAAAAAGCTTTTCACTGTACCTCAGTACAAGTGACAATAAACTAAACTGAAACTGTGATGGACCAGGCATTGTCTACCACCCTCTGCAATCTCCTTCGTTCCTGGGCATTTGGGTTGTAATGATACAGCCAGTACACCTGTACGGTATTCGTCAACATACTGAATCTGCTCAATCCGTTAAGAAAGTATAGGCATTTGAATATTTTATGAAATGGAACACTTGTCACATGTGACAAGGCAAAGTGAAATTCTTTGCTTATGTATTCAACCATTCAAGGTGTGCAAATAGTTATAGTTGCCACATTCGGCGCTGACAAAGTTACAAAGTACCCCCGCAGGCACCAACTTTGCTCCTTCCCTCTGTATTTCTGTGTCTGACTTCACAGTCATGGGTATAGTGAGAGTAGCGCAGGGAACTGAGGTCACAGCCTTAAGCAAATGTTTGTTAAGGGTTATCTAGGAGGAAGTGTTATTGTCAATTCATACTGATTGTGGGCTGTGGATGAGGAAGTTGAGGATCGATTTACATAAGGATGAACAGAGGCCCAGTTCTCTGAGTTTGATGATATGAGTTTGAGGGGATGATGGTATTGAACACTGACCTATAGTCAATGAACACCAGCCTGTTGTCATATGTGTTCTTATTGGTCAAGTGGTCCAGTCCAGAGTAGAGAGCCAGTGAGATCACATCTCCTGTTGATCTGTTGCAGCGATACGCAAATTGCAATGAATCCAGGTGCTTATTTGGAGTTTATTTGGAGTTTATTTGCGTCATAATCAACATCTCCAAGCACTTCATGCCATGGATGTTAATGCCATCAGTCGGTAGTTACCGAGTCATGTCACCCCGCTCTTGCCGCCGATATTACAGATGTCTTTGTAAAGCAGGTAGGATCCTCAGTTTCTGAGTATTGAAGGATTGAAAAAGCACACAAAAACTCTAGCCAGCTGGTCTGCGTAGTTTTAAGGAGCGCATCCAAATATACCAAGACATTTTTCAAGGGCGTAATCTCATGAACAATGTTCTGACATTGGCCTAGGTGACTGAGATTACAGTGTTGCTGGGGGTTGTAGGAGCTGAGACGTTAATTATTGCTGTCTTTCACATTTTATTAACTAATCTTAAAAAAATTATAGGTAGATAAAAGTGCTGGAGAAACTCAGCGGGTGAGGCAGCAACTATGCAGCGAAGGAAATAGGCAACGTTTCGGGTCGAAACCCTTCTTCAGACTGATGTGAGGGTGGGGGGGGGAAGAAGAAAGGAAGAGGTGGAGCCAGTGGGCTGAGGGAGAGCTGAGAAGGGGAGGAGAAAGGGACTACCTGAAATTAGAGAGGTCAATGTTCATACCGCTGGGGTGCAAATTGCCCAAGCGAAATATGAGGTGCTGCTCCTCCAATTTACGGTGGTCCTCACTCTGGCCATGGAGGAGGCCCAGGACAGAAAGGTCGGATTCAGAATGGGAGGGGGAGTTGAAGTGCTGAGTCACCGGGAGATCAGGTTGGTTATTGCGAACCGAGCGGAGGTGTTCTGCGAAGCGATCGCCAAGCCTCCACTTGGTCTCACTGATGTAGAGCAGCTGACATCTAGAGCAGCGGATGCAATAGATGAGGTTGGAGGAGGTACACAAAAATGCTGGAGAAACTCAGCGGGTGCAGCAGCATCTATGGAGCGAAGGGGATAGGCAACGTTTCGGGCCAAAACCCTTCTTCAGGTTGGAGGAGGTGCAGGTGAATCTCTGCCGCACCTGGAACGACTGCTTGGGTCCTTGAATGGAGTTAAGGGGGGAGGAGGTAAAACGACAAGTGTAGCATTTCCTGCGGTTGCAAGGGATAGTGCCCGGAGAGGGGGTGGTACGGGTGAGAAGGGACGAATTGACCAGGAAGTTATGGAGGGAGCTGTCTCTGCGGAAAGCAGACAGGGGAGGAGATGGGAAGATGTGGTGAGTGGTGGGATCACGTTGGAGGTGGCGAAAATGTCAGAGGATTATTGTGACGGCTGGTAGGGTGGAAGGTGAGGACAAGGGGGACTCTGCCCTTGTTACGAGTGGGGGGATGGGGAGTGAGAGCATAGTCATGGGGTAAAGAAGAGACCCTGGTGAGAGCCTCATCTATAGTAGAAGAGGGGAACCCACGTTCCCTGAAGAATGAGGACATCTCCGATGCCCTGGTGTGGAACACCTCATCCTGGGTGCAGATGCGGCGTAGACGGAGGAATTGGGAGTAGGGGATGGAGTCCTTACAGGAAGCAGGGTGGGAAGAAGTGTAGTCCAGATAGCCATGGGAGTCAGTGGGTTTATAGTGGATGTCGATCAGTAGTCTATCACCTGCGATGGAGATAGTGAGGTCAAGAAATGGTAGGGATATGTCGGAAATGGTCCAGGTGTATTTGAGTTGGGGATGGAAGTTAGTGGTCAAATGGATGAAGTCAATTTAAAAATGTAAAAATGAAGTTAAAAAAGTTATATATAACCATATAACCATATAACAATTACAGCACGGAAACAGGCCATCTCGACCCTTCTAGTCCGTGCCGAACACGTATTCTCCCCTAGTCCCATATACCTGCGCTCAGACCATAACCCTCCATTCCTTTCCCGTCCATATAACTATCCAATTTATTTTTAAATGATAAAAATGAACTTGCCTCCACCACCTTCACTGGAAGCTCATTCCACACAGCCACCACTCTCTGAGTAAAGAAGTTCCCCCTCATGTTACCCCTAAACTTCTGTCCCTTAATTCTCAAGTCATGTCCCCTTGTTTGAATCTTCCCTCCTCTCAGTGGGAAAAGCTTATCCACGTCAACTCTGTCTATCCCTCTCATCATTTTAAAGACCTCTATCAAGTCCCCCCTTAACCTTCTGCGCTCCAAAGAATAAAGCCCTAACTTGTTCAACCTTTCTCTGTAACTTAGTTGCTGAAACCCAGGCAACATTCTAGTAAATCTCCTCTGTACTCTCTCTATTTTGTTGACATCCTTCCTATAATTAGGCGACCAAAATTGCACCCCATACTCCAGAATTGGCCTCACCAATGCCTTGTACAATTTTAACATTACATCCCAACTTCTATACTCAATGCTCTGATTTATAAAGGCCAGCACACCAAAAGCTTTCTTTACCACCCTATCTACATGAGATTCCACTTTCAGGGAACTGTGCACAGTTATTCCCAGATCCCTATGTTCACCTGCATTCTTCAATTCCCTACCATTTACCATGTACGTCCTATTTTGATTTGTCCTGCCAAGATGTAGCACCTCACACTTATCAGCATTAAACTCCATCTGCCATCTTTCAGTCCACTCTTCCAACTGGCATAAATCTCTCTGTAGACTTTGAAAATCCACTTCATTATCCACAACCTCACCTATCTTAGTATCATCTGCATACTTACTAATCCAATTTACCACACCATCATCCAGATCATTGATGTACATGACAAACAACAGTGGACCCAACACAGGTCCCTGTGGCACCCCACTAGTCACTGGCCTCCAACCTGACAAACAACCATCCACCATTACTCTCTGGCATCTCCCATTCAGCCACTGTTGAATCCATCTTGCTACTCCACCATTAATACCCAACCATTGAACCTTCTTAACCAACCTTCCATGAGGAACCTTGTCAAAGGCCTTACTGAAGTCCATATATACAACATCCACTGCTTTACCCTCATCAATTTCCCGAGTAACCTCTTCAAAAAATTCAAGAAGATTAGTCAAACATGACCTTCCAGGCACAAATCCATGTTGACTGTTCCTAATCAGACCCTGTTTATCCAGATGCTTATATATATTATCTCTAAGTATCCTTTCCATTAATTTGCCCACCACTGACGTCAAACTAACAGGTCTATAATTGCTAGGTTTACTCTTAGACCCCTTTTTAAACAATGGAACAACATGCGCAGTACGCCAATCCTCCGGTACTATTCCCGTTTCTAATGACATTCGAAATATTTCTGTCATAGCCCCTGCTATTTCTACACTAACTTCCCTCAATGTCCTAGGGAATATCCTGTCCGGACCTGGAGACTTATCCACTTTTTGATTGAATGGCGGAGTAGACTTGATTATATGTTTTGTTTACTTCAATTTTTATAGATTTTAGATCTTACTGCTTAGTTTGACAGAACACAAAGCAGGGTTGAGAGTTTGTTTTCTGTTGGGAATTTCAAGGGCAAGAATCCAGGCGCTATCCAATCCTTGCCACACTGGAAGCTCCAAAGGACCTGGAATACTAACTTTCCATATTGGGGCCATGCAAGTCTATCAGCAGACGGGCAGGGTTCAACCTCATATCTCTTACTTGCCGAATAGTGGCAGGCTTGGATAGAGTGGATGTGGGGAGGATGTTTCCACTAGTTGGAGAGACTAGGATTAGAGGTCTTAGCCTCAGAATAAAAGGACGTTCCTTTAAGAAGTAGATGAAGAGGTATTTGAGTCAGAGGGTGATGTATCTGTGGAATTCATTGCCACAGAAGGCTGTGGAGGCTAAGCGAATGGATATTTTTAAGGAAGAGATAGATTATTGATTAGTACGGGTGTCAGGGGTTTGGGGGAGATGGCAGGGGAATGGGATTGAGAGGGAGAGATAGATCAGCCATGATTGAATGGCGGAGTAGACTTGATGGATCGAATGGCCTAATTCTGCTCTTATCACTTATGAACTCATCGAGCACAGTTCTTAATTTGGGAATGGCTGTTGAGTATCTGACAGAATTACAGTATTGTGTCAAGAGTTAGAATTTCATAGTTCTTGAAAGTTGAATATATTTATCCCAAAAGCAATGTTACTGGGAGTTTCCTTGGCTTTGTGTCTGGGATGCCAAAACCTCCTTAGCCTTGTTGAAAAGGGTGTTGACGATTTAAGGTCTCAAGACTGTCCTCAGAGATCACTTACATCGAACACCAGATGAAAAGCCAGTGCAGATGTAATTTATCGTCAGTGTTTCCTTTTAAAGAATAATTGTGGAGACTTGGTTCAATCAATATTATGGATTTTTGTTGTTAGATTTTGTAGTCTACACCATAATGAGAGATAGGGGACAGTGTCTGTTTCCTAATAGAAAATAAAGGATTTGTTTCCATGTCACTGTGCATTTAAATTCAAAAGTAGAAAATGTTCAGGGGGAAAAATGCTTACAGTTTGCATTACATTAACATAAAGACAATATCTTTGAAATGGTATTCCATAAAAAAAACACTTCCTTTCTTTGACCTTCATTAAAGAAAACAATTGTATCACTTAAGAACAGTCACTATGTACTTGTTATGTTGCTTCTGGTTCCTTAGCAGACAAATATTTAAAATATCACCGTAAGTACATACGTTAGCTTGTTCAGTTTGATCTGCATCACTGAATGTGACCTCTGGATAGCTCCTAGAGAAAATCTGGTGATTACTAAGAGATTGGTTTGCTCACCTTGTCTCTGGAGTAAAGGTGGTGAAAGAGCAGATTGACCAACAGTCCTTTTAGCACAAGATGCACCATAGCTTGTGATAAGACCAGTACAAACAAGCCAGTTTTAATAAGAATAATGAGTCAATTTAAGACAAATTGCTTGTGGTTAATAACGTTGAAACCCTGTAAAAGTTTAGACCTTAAATAATGTTGAATGATGTGATATGTTTGTTAGATTGGTAACAATTTCTTGATAGGTGAAATGATTAATATTAAGATGCCTAAAATCAGCTTCCATGTCTAAGAGGGAAGAATATCTAAATTATTCATTAAACTTACTTTAATTTACAAGATTATTTGATTAACTCAATAGAATGTTATTGTATGTGTGGGCCAGACAGACACGGGCAGTGATACTGGACTGGTTCTAGTAAAACAATTTCCCCCAGTCCATATCCAGCTTCATTATTTGTGTGGGTAAAATTGCTCCATACATGGTCCACAACCAACCAGATCAAATAAAAATAACCTCTCAATGTGTCGTTTATTCAGTCAAATTGATTTAAATAGAAAATAACAGCTATCTGGGAATTATTCTCAGCTAATAATGTTAATCAAAGGGTTCATATCATTCCCATAAACGATCGTGTTCTGAAGCCTGAAATTAGATTACTCTCTGAAAATCACTTCCACATACTTGTTATTTTTAATCATTTATCCAGGAAGGCTGTGGAAGAATTAGTTTTCACTCTTTTTTGTCGATTTGGTATTCGATGTTGATGGCCTAAGCATTATAAATGTGATAATTGCATGATTAACAATTGTGATAATAATGACATCTGCACATGGATAGGAAAGGTTTAGAGTTTTGTGGGCCAAATGCGGAGTAAATGGAACTGGCTAAGGGTTGGGACACAGGACATGTTTCTGTGCTACATGACCTAATGACTAAAAGGTTGTCAGAACATGCCAAAACACAATAAAAATAGAAAATACTGGAAGCACCCAGCAGATCAAGCTGTACCTGTGGGAAGAGAAGCCTTGTAAACATTTCAAAACCCGTCATCAAAACTAGGATGGAGACAAAATAAGCTTGTTACAATAGAGTAAAGCGAGGGTGATCATGAGGAAAAACTGTAAACAATGTTATTTTGTCAATTAGGAGCCGTTGGAGAATGAGAACATAGACAAAAGAATGTATGGGTAGCCAAATGCAGAGCAGGAAGATATGCCTGGCAGGGCATATGCGCCACAATGTGAGAGCAAAAAAGGAAGGAAGGGAAAAACAAGCTAAACTAACATTACAGATGGTTGAGACAGCAAGTTTGCTGAAATTGCAGGATTGGATATTAAGTACACAAGGCTGCAACATCCGCAGTGCTGGAAGAACTCAGCATTTCAGTCTGAAGAAGGGTCTTGACTAGATGAGTCATATGTTCATTCCCGCCGCAGAGTTCATCCAACTCTTTGTTTTTTGCTCAAATTCAAGCATCTGCAGTTTCTTGTGTCTCCATTAGGCTGCAGCATGGCTTGAACATGCTAAAACAAACCCTGATAGCAGGAACTCGGGATGTTTTCAATACCGAGCATATGGGAATGTCTTCACAAACTCAATGAATAAATAGGACAGCAAGTGACCCACGTTGATAAAATAACTTCACCATGTAAAATATCCCAAGGTTTCTCTAAGGACCATGATCAGGCAAAACATGACACAAAATCACCCAATTGATATTGGGGTAGGTGGCTAGGAACTGAGTTAAAGTGAACATTTTAATAAAATATTTTAAAGCAGGAAATATCACAAGATGAAGAGGCTCAGGGAGGTATTCCACGTCTTAGATCTGTGATAGCTGTCATTATGGCTGACAATGGAGGAGTGATGGAAATCTGGGATCGGTGAGATGCCAGAACTGGAAGAATGTTTAGATGACTTGCATGGTTGGGAAGCTGATGGGGATAGTTGGTGTGGGGCGAGGCATGGAAAATTTTGAAAATCTGCGTATGGTCTTGGTACAAGGCAGGGAATGTGGGTATAATGGAAGAACTGTAGTTTTGTTATACGGGTCCACTTATCCAAACCACATCTTTTGTTTGCAATCATTTTCTGAATTTTGCACAAAAAAAAGCCAGACCTGTGCTATGCTGCTGCGAGATAATATTGCATCAGACTCAAGGAAGGTAAAAACATAAAAAGATCATTTTAAATTTAAATTATTCATAGAAAAATAAAAGCATTTGCCTGCTTTAAAAACCTACTGGAGCTGGATCATTTGCAAGAAATATATATAAATGGCACATTCTTTTCAACTCCCCATCTTGGAAAAGTAAAAGTCTAGAAGGTTCTCGCAGATGATTGAGCTGCTATGCTTTATTCAGGTCTTGGTCATCGTTTCAACCATGGAAAGGAAGGAATTTCATTCTGAGATGAATTTATGACACTTGTATTGTTCCAATTTCACTGATTTGAAGCTTTCTGGATTTTTTAAAATTTTAAATCATCCAAGGTGTTATTTGGAAGCAAAAACTGTCATATTTTTTATTTTCACATATTTGATGTCTTAATAGTGTAAAAGAAAAACAAATATTTATTGGGGTTAGAAGGGAGAGGTAGATCAGCCATGAGGTAGATCAGCCATTGGCAGAGTAGACTTGATGGGCCAAATGGCCTAATTCTGCTCCTATCTCTTATGATGTTATGATATTGGAGAATGGCAAGAATTTCAAACACTATATCTGTTACATGCTCATTGTACAAAAAAGACCATTTGATTTATTTATCAATGGATAATATTGATGTGCTTTTGAAATGCATTGGTCGTTGAACCTTGTGATTAATGCATCTTTCATCCAATAGTCATTCTTACTTCATTTTGTAGCTTCAGGTAAAAGTTAACTCCTAACGTTTCAATCCAGTAAGATTGCACCATCCACACACCTAGTTAAACTAAAGCTTTGTCCCACTGAGTTTGTGTGTCCAATAGCTGATGCTTAAGAAACCTTTTAGTGACTTCCAGCTGCCATTGTAAGTGGGCGAATCAACATTGAGTGACTGGGTCTGTGGGAATTGAGGGGTAAAGAGGCAGGATATGCATTAAAAAATTCAGTGCATAAAGCAGCCCCATCTGGAAGACATCTAACCGAAATGAAGTTGTACAAAACCATTCCATTGATATTAAAGCTAATTTTTATGGGCCTGACAAGTATGTAATTATGTTCAGTGGTGCTTTTCAGATTTTATCTCAGTCAATAAACTGCAGTGGTAATTTCATTCCCATTTGACATATTTACATGGAAACATTTGATTGGAGGAATTAGCAATCCTGAGAGTCTTGATAGATATGTTTTAATGATCTGTGACCTCCACGCTCTTCTTATCTGTTTATTATTGCAACAGGGGAGAAGTCATTTCTGTGTGACCTCTGCAGATTTGCCGGTGGAACTCGCCATGCTCTAACAAAACACCGACGACAGCACACAGGTCAGTAGAAATTATTCACCTCTTCAGGGCAGTAACCATCAAAAAGATGTAAAATTATAATTGTGACCTACCCGAGGAGAAAAAAAAGTGTTTTCTGCACAGTCAAACTGCTAATTGCCTCGATGCAAAGTTATTGGCATAATAAATGATTTGTAGTAGATACACTACTCATGATTTATATGTATAGAGGAAAGTGGCTGATAGGAAAATCCTCATATTAAATCTGGGCTAATCTATTAATGCTGAAATTGTTCTGTACCAGTCTGTGACAGGGGCATGTGTAATTCTGTAATAAACTTGATGGAGGTATAACTCATTTATAGACCCAATTCTTGGTAAGCAAACTGATTTTTAGCAACTTTCATATTCTTGTCAAATGATACTCTGCAGTAACACAACCCTGCTGTAAAGCAGCATGAGCACTGTAACATAAAGCAAATATTGGAGTATGTTCCTGTGCTCTGCCTTAATTATGGTATTCCAGGAAAAAAGTTATGTGACACCTTTCTTCAAATGTAGTTCATTTTTCTCTCTGCGAGGGTATGAAATCCCACTTACTTTTCACATCTCCCTTGATTATACAAACCGCAAACTATGAAAAGAAAGTATTCTGTTTATTTAAAACCTTTTACAGGCTCAAATCATCCCAAGTCACTTTACAGAAAACATTGTGAGTAAATGCTGCATAGGAAACTCCCACAAGCTGAAATGTGATAGTTACAGATGTTCTTATCATCGTTTTGAGGAGGCAATATATAGTCACCAAAGGCCATCAGAAGTTTGCATCAGTTCCCCGTATTTGTCCTGACATTTAAAAAAAAAATTGCCTTGGTTTAACATCTTAGCCAAAAGATAGCACTTCCATTCTTGCAATAGTCTCTCAATGCTGCACTCAAGTATCATCTTAGGTTTCAAGTCTTTGAAGTGATTCTTGAATAGACAAACTGATTCACAGCTGACCACTCTCCAACCTTGACACATCCTGGTGTAAGTGGGTTAGTAGCAGGTGTGCATAGATGAACTGAGCATAATAATTCTAATGACTTGTTCCACCACCATCCATGGACCGCTCCTTTCCATCCATGATGCCAATGATCCAGGAATACCTGCTGTTCTATCCTCAGGCTTTTAAGTTTGAAGACGAGGTTTTGCAGTTGGAAAGTCATTAAAAAAAACGTAATCCAAAAGAAAAGTCCCGAAGATGCTGTGAATCTGAAATTTAAACAGAGAGTATGTGGAATACTCAGCAGGTTAGGCAGCATCATTGGAGGGAGAAACAGACATGATCAGGTTAAATATCTTCAATCTAAAAATGTTGGCTGGGTTTGGTTTTCCACAGATGATGCCAGACCAGCTAAGTATTTCCAGTATCCTCTGGTTTGATTTTAGTAAATAGTATGTAAAATATAATTGTAATACTTTTGCTTATCAGTATTTATAGTTTTTTTTAAAGAGTTGGGAGCCCAGGGTACTTGGCTGGAGGTGAGAATCACCAGATTGGGGAATGAATTTGAACCATTTGCTCTTCGATTTGTTTGCAGAAGTAGAACACTACAAGGATGAGTGTATTGTGCGAACAATTGTGTGACCTCCTGGAATGTATCCAGTCAGAGCTACTGACCCACAGTTGAATGTTTGAGATTGAAGTGCTCAGCAGGATCACTATGCTTTAGCCTGCATCCCAGTCACTCTTGCATGAGTAGTTTGCCTTGCCTCCATTGTTCTTTCACCAAACACAGTCTTACACAAATGCTGTGAGTAGTACAAAGAAAATAAAGCAGAGTATGTTGTGTTACGGTATTATAGTGTTAAAGTCGCAGCGAAAGTACTGATTAAAAAATAAATAGCAAGGGCCACTATGAGATAGATCGGGACATTGACACTACACTGATTAGAGGTCCATTCAGCAGTCGAATGCTGGGGGGGAAGACGATGTTCCTGAATTTTTTCAAGCTCTTATATCTTCTGCTTGACAGGAGAGGGTAAAGAATGAATTACCGAGATGTAAATGGTCCTTGGCTACTTTCCAGAATTTACCATATGTGGAGATATTGACTAGATTAAGTTTGCATCTCTGGAGTTTAGAAGAATGAGCAATGACCTCATTCAGTCTTAGAATATTTTAATAGGGTCTGCTAGGACGGAGAGGAGGAGGATGTATCCCCTGGCTGAGGAGTCTAAAATCAGAGGTCACAGACTCAGTATTTGAAATGAGGAGACATTTCTTCAATTGAGGCTGTGTGTGCTCCGTCACTGTGATTCAGAATAGAGTTTGATAGATATCTGGTTGTTAGGGAAATCAAGGTTTGTAGAGAAACCAGGAACTCCACAGGACTTAGACAGGTTGGGAGAGTGGGCAAAGAAGTGGCAGGTGGAATACAGCATAGCAATGCATTTGGTAGTAGGAATAAAGGCATAGACTATTTTCTAAATGGGGAGAGAATTCAGAAGTTGGAGGTGCAAAGGGACTTGGGAGTGTTGGTGCAGGATTCCTAAAAAAAGTTGATTTGCACATCAAATCAGTAGTAAGGAAGTCAAATGCAATGTTGGTATATATTTTGAGAGGACTAGAATATAAAAAGTAGGGATATATTACTGAGGCCTTGGGCCTCATTGGAATATTGTGACCAGTTTTGGGCTCCATATCGGAGGAAGGATGTACAGGCATTGGAGGGGGGGGGGGTGGGGGGGGCTAGAGGAGGTTTACGCAAATGATCCCAGGAATGATTGGGTTAACATAAGATGAGCATTTAATGGCACTGCGTATGTACTCCTGGAGTTTAGAAAGATGAGTGGGGACCTCATTGAAATTTACTGAATAGTGAAGGGCCTGGATAGAGTGGATGTGGAGAGGATGTCTTTGGTAGAGTTTAGGACCAAAGGCCATAGCCTCAGAATAAAAGAACATACCTTTAGAAAGGTGATGAGGAGGAATTTCTTTAGTTGGAGGGTGGTGAATCTGTGGAATTCATTGCCAAATATAGCTGTGAATGCCAATTCAATGGATATTTTTAAGGCAGAGGTTGACAGATTCTTGATTAATAAGGGTTTCGGGGGTTATGGGGAGAATGGGGTTGAGAAGGAAAGATAGATCAGCCATGATTGAATGGTGGAGTAGACTTGATGGGCCTAGTGGCCCAACTCTGCTCCTATAACTTCTGAACTTATGAACTTACGGGGTGGGGTGTAAGATTACCCATGATCTTGATGAATACAAGAGAGTCTCGAAGAGCCAGATAACCTGCTCTTGCTCCAAAAAAAAATGTTTACTCCAAATTGCCCAGGTTTTGTATGTTTTTGACTCTTCTTGGACTATCCTGTTCTGTATGGATTAGCAAATGCAGCTAAGGCATGAAAGTTATGTCAGAAAAGCTGGATTGACAATATGGCATTTTCTTCCCATTCATTGCCTCTATTAGTATGGAAGATGTAAATGAATGATAAGCACAGGTCAGCGATTGAAGGAAAGTACTAGCCACCTGCTAAACCCCCTGGTAATTTATAATATCTTCACAATCTTGATATTCTTATATCTACTTGTGCCTTTCTTTTTTGTTACCCTGTATAAAGAAAGCTCTGCCTTCTTCCGAAATCTGTTCATTTTTAAATGCTAAACATTACAATGTTCACGACTGATAAAAGGTTAATCCAGTCGTGACCATTTAATTGAGAGTTGGTACTTTATTATGGTGAAAGATGCAAAAATATGCAATCTGTGACTTTTAAAACATTACACCTTATAATGCAAGTATCAAAAGTCTTTGGAGATTGTGAA
This sequence comes from Amblyraja radiata, assembly GCF_010909765.2. Taxonomy (NCBI): domain Eukaryota; kingdom Metazoa; phylum Chordata; class Chondrichthyes; order Rajiformes; family Rajidae; genus Amblyraja; species Amblyraja radiata. The sequence continues at coordinate 23,693,535 of NC_045959.1, read as the reverse complement.
CATATACAAAAATAAAGTATATATGATTGGTCTTCAACTTGGTCAATGAGTAAATGCTTCTGAAATTAAATCTTTCAGAGCAAGATTTTTTTAATCCTTACCCTGATAATTATAGGAGTCTGTCATGGAAAGAAATAATGAGGCTTTCTTTTGTAGGTGAAAAGCCATTCAAATGTGACCAGTGCAACTTTGCTTCCACAACGCAATCTCATCTGACCCGACACAGACGTGTCCACACAGGAGAGAAGCCTTATAAGTGCCCTTGGTGTGATTACAGGTAACAGTTCATTAGATGCCATTTGATGTGAAAAAGATTAAAGGTGATGAGAAAAGGTTTATTCAAATTAAAAATACATTGCCATTTAAGTACATAACCAGCATCAGTAATTACAGATCTAATTAGAAATTAAATTCCTCAAAGATTGCATTTTTAAGGGTGTTTGGCAACCCAGATCATGTCTTGTTTAATTTCATTATTTGTGTGCCGAATAAATTTTAGGATGCATTTTTTTAATTGCTTGTCAAAATCAGATGTTTAATTGTGGAAGGATAACAGGAACAATGTTTTTCTTAACTATAGGAATGGTTGCACTTAATTTGAGGAAGTTGCAGGTTACTTATACTAGTGAACTTGATATGTTCACTTCAAACTGATCAAAGGGACAACTTCAGTAAACAAACCACTGCATTGTTAAAACTCTAGGGAGGTTTTACATAATACTGCCTGAACAGATTGACAAAATATTAATCTACTATTACCTGATCTATTGTCTATTTCTAAAATTCTGCTTTAATATTAGATCGCAAACATTCTCACTGTTTCTCACTTTTTTAAACTTGTATGTTTCTTGATTTTTTTGATAACCTTCCATTTTTAATACTGTTAATCCATCACTATTTAATAACGTTGAATGTGAAATTTACCTGTGGTGCAAATGCTGACAACTTTTGAAAATATGGGACATCCTTTTGAGAATGTTGATAACACTTCTGATGCCAATTTGGCTCAGTTAACCAGGGAAGTGAAGAGAGTTCTTCTTGGAGCTGCAAAGGGGCTGCACTGATATTTTTCAAAATTATAAACAATTTTGATAGAATGTGGGGGAAATATGTCACTGAGTTTGTAACAGTGAGGTATACATGTAAGATTATTATCAAAAGGAGAATTGAGGGGTTTATTGTGCTTTGGAATGTCTTGAATTAGGGAGATGAATCAGACAGAATTTTTAAAAAGGACTTTGATTAAAAATTTAGTGAAAAATAATTGAATGAGGAAAGAGCAGGGAGCATGCAGATAATCAGACAGTGAAGGTACGGCATAAATTGGCTAAAAGATCGAATGGCTTCATTTTGCTCTCTATCGCTTTTTTGATACATACTCGATAAAGCTTTTGTTTTCCTCAAATTATGTTTTGTTTCAGAGATAGAGAGAGAGAGAGAGAGAGAGAGAGAATCAGTTTTAATTGAATAATATTAGCATTTTTATCTTGACTTAACTGAGATGGCAGAAGCGTTTATCATATGTCAGTGCGTTAATGGAGATCACATCTGAATAAAATTTCAACACAACCATTTTCCTGATTATTAGAGGCAGCATAATTTGTGTTTGCAAAAATAAAAATTGAAATTGGCTCTTTTAACATGACTTTTCATGGAGCAGCCGCTGGGGTCATAGATTGTAGGTGTGGTTAGAAATAGAGAAGGGTGCAGCAGGTGTTGGAAGTCTAAAAGTGAGGATTACATTATCCAGTAAGTAGAAAAGGAAAAGACAAGAGTAACATATTTTGGGGGTAAATATTTACAAAAGCCGGGACCTAGAGATGAGGTAAACCTTTAATGAGACTGATCAACACACCACAGAAGGAATCAATTATCTCTCAGAATGTCTTTGATTCTATTGGGGATCTCAGATTAAAAGATAGCAAATGTAACCCCACTATTCAAGAAAGGAGGGAAAGAGGAAATACTAGCCTATCAGAAGCAGAGAAAATGCTGGAATCGATTAAAAAACATTTGACAATGCTTTTAGAAAATACTAAACTTAGTGGGACCCGTTGAGCCCCGTTCCCCCAACGCAATATTCCATCGCAACCCGTTTCCACCACTCACCCATTTCCCCAACTCAACCCGTTCCCCCAATGCAATATTTCACCACTCATCCATAGCCCAAACTGCGCAGGCACGGTTCATTTCCCCTTATCCCCCAACACTCCCTCCCAACCCTCCCTCTTCTCTCCCCTCCTCCATTCCCTCCCTCACCTCTCCTTTCCCCTACCGTCAGTCACTCCCTACCCTCAGTCACACCTTACCCTTAGTCACTCGTTCCCCCCCCCATACCCCTCTGGCTTTTAAAAAAAATGTAAATGAGATGTCATTGTGGGGTGGAGCACTGCTGATGGGCAGTTTATGTAAATGACTGCAAGATCAAGTGATTTTTCTCAGTGGAGTTTTGTAAAGTTTAAAATGTGAATAACTTGTAAAATATAACATAAATCTGAACGAAAATTGATAAAAAACACATCACATGACAATTGTGAGTAAGATGGTCCAAATATTGTTGTGCTATCGTGCACCGTTTGGGCGTAGTTCCGGGACCACGCACGCACGCAGACAAAATCACAAACAAGATGAGAATTTTAGTAATATACTAGACCAAGTGCTCCCACAACACACCCTTCCCTCCCCGTAGCCCCCACGGGAGGTGTGGTCCTTCAACTCAAGCCATTCCCGAACATAAATGAAGCTGATCACTGCTAGCTGAGCCATTGTGACGTCATCAGTTGAAGCTGGTCATTTTAAATTCAGTCTTTTGAATTTTTTAAACTTTAATCAGTAATGTCAAGAAATAAAGCATAAAATGTTCAGTGACATTTTTGTTGGCATTTATAAAGCTTTAATTGCGGATGGTTTGTCAAATATAGGATGAAATTTTGTGACATCATCAGTTGAAGCTGGTCGTTTTAAATTCAGTCTTTTGATTTTTTTTAACTTTTAATGTATTGAATTGAGAATGTCGAGAAATAAAGCATAAAATGTTCAGTGAAGGTGCTCTTTGCCTCGAGGGGAAAAATGTCAATCAGAATATGTAAAAATGTAATCTTCACGCGTAGTCTTTTTGCGAAGATGTAAAGACAAGCACATATACACACATATACACACCTAAAAGATCAGACTTTTAATAAATATATGATGATACTAGACCAAGTGGGGCCTGTTGGGCCCCATTCGCCCAAAGCAATATTCTACCACTCACCCGTTCCCCCAACGCAACCCGTTCCACCAACAGAATATTCCACCACTCACCCATAGCCCCCATCTGCGCAGACGTAGCTTATTTCCCCTCATCCCCCAACATTCCCTCCCCCTCCTCTTCACCCTCCCTTTTCTCTTCCCTATCCTCCTCCCCTCTCCTCCACCCTCCCCCACTCCCTCCCTCACCTCTCCCTCCTTCTCCTTTCCCTTATTCTCAGTCACTCCCTCCCTCCCTGCCTCCATAACCCCTCTCCCCTCTCTACCCCCTCCTCTCTAACCCCTCGTCGCCACTCCTCACCTCCCCCCAATCCCACCCCCCCACTCTCCCTTCTCACTTCCCCCACTGCCCTTCTCTTCCTCTATCCCATACTCCCGACCTGCACCGCTCCCCCATCATCCCCCACTTTCCACACCTCCCCCAGCTCACTCCACCACTCCCCTACTTTCCCCTCCCATTCCCTCCTCTCCTTCAATCCTCCCACTCTCTCTGCTCACCTCCCCAGGATCTCGATCTAAACAACTGCTGGCCCTGTTTTCTCCACAATGTCGGCAATGAAGTTGTATTTGAGGCGGGGGCTGTCGGGGGGACGGGCTAAGCGGCCTGGAGCCAGGGGAGGGCCAGGGAGAAGTCAAGGCTGCGGCCTAGTCCTTGCTCCGAGTCCCGCTCCTCTCCCTCCCCACAGGCTTGGATGCCTCCGCCCCCATACCTCGCTCCAACCTTAGCGCTGCGGTCATTTCAAATCCCGTGCGCGCGGGGAGACTTTCAGTTATTCACGCGTGCGGATTTTTAAATAACGGAAAGTCAGTCAGTCACTTTATGAAAACTGATTTTTAAAAAATGTAAATGAGATCCCATTGTGATGTCATTGTGGGGTTGAACACTGCACACGGACAGTTTATGTAAATGAGATCCCATAGTGACGTCAAACGTTGATGCACGCCAGTGCAGATGCAAGTCAATTTTCTTAAAGTGGGGTTATGTAAAGTTTAAAATATGAATAACGTAAAATAAACCATCCATCTGAACGAAACTTGATGAAAACACACAACAGGACAATGGTGAGTAAGGTGGTCCATAAATTGTAGCGCTATCGTGTACCGTTTTGGCGAAGTTCCGGGAGCACATGGGCAGAATCAAGGAGACCTTGTACAACTATTTTACCAAAACTCTTCTCTTGTTTGTGTGTGTGCGATCTGGGCACAATCTATTTTCTTCCAAACGCTAGGCTCCAGCCTTCCCATTTTCACTCATCTTACTCACATTTTTACCCTGGAGGCAATAAACATTTTCCCGTCGCATTTCCATGTATATTTCTGAACTTTTTGATCCATGAAATTTTAAAAACAGTCCAAACTCACCCATTTTTAGAAAAAATAAATCCGACTGACGTCACAATGCATTCGCAAGGCAGGACCGGATACTTTGGGAGGGAGGAGCACTCCAGCGTTTGCGGTGAACGAGGTGCCTGGTGGGAAGGCTACTGCCACGGGCTGAGCCCGGCGACTGGGCCTGGGCTGGAGCCGAGCCTGGAGCTGGAGTGAGTGCCGAGCCCAGGGTTTGGGATGGGGCTGTGACCGGGGCCGAGAAAGAAGCTGCCGGTGGAACCAAGGACAAGCCTGGGCCTGGACTGGAACCCAGGCAGCGGCCGAGCTGACGGCTGGAGGCTGCCGGTGGAACCAAGGATGAGCCTGGGTCTACAGCCAGGGCCGGGTCGAGTACGAGAACCAGGCCGAGTTCCAGGCCCTGGCGCTGCTCTACACCCTGGGTAGGTCCTGGGGCAGGGAATGGGAGTGAGAGGAGGAGGATGATGGAAATGAGGAGGAAGGAGATGGGGTGAGGTCTCTACTCCCCTTCCTCTCTGCCCATCTCCCTCTCTGCCGCCTCTCCCTCCCTCTCTATTCCCTTCCCTCTCTACCCCCACTCTACTCCCCTCCCTCTCTACCCCCACCCCCTCTCTACCCCCACCCCCTCCCTACCCCCACCCCTCCCTCTCTACCCCTTCCCCCTCCTTCCCTAACCCTCTCCCTCTCTACCCTCTCCCCCTCCCTCTCTACTCCCCTTCCTCTCTGCCGCCCCTCCCTCTCTACCACCCTTCCCTCTCTACCCCCCTCCCTCTCTAGGGAGTGGTGAGTATTAGGACCTATGGGTGAGTGGTGGAATATTGTGTTTGGGAACCAGTCCTCCACTGTGACGTAGAGCATGCAATATTATGTTGGCTTTTATTGCAAGATTTGAGTACCCTAGTAGAGTTGTGCAAGTGCAACACCGTAGGCATCTGGAATATTGCGCGCTGATCTTGTTTTCCTACCTGTAATTTAATGAGTTCAATGAAGGATCATCAGATTGATTCCAGGAGTGATGATTTGTTGCGTGAGGAGGGATTAAGCAGATTGGATTCATGCTATCATGAATTTAGGTGAATGAGAAGTGAGCTTATTGCAAAATTATTTTAAGTTGACAGGGTAGATGCACAATGATGATGTCCCTGGCTGGGGTGTCTTCAATTAAGGATCAGAGTCTCTAAACAGAGATTGACTATTCAGGAAAGAGTTGAATAGTCAACTTACCCAGAGGCAATAACGTTTTGAAATTTTTTACACCAGAGGCTGTAATTGAATGTTTTTATTTGGATGTAGAGGAGTTGAGGGTTTCATGGCAGGAAGTAGATGTGAGGACATTTGTCTATTTCTTATGTTTAAACATTATGGGGAAGGAGAAACAGGTGGATGTTGAGAATTACCAGTATAGGCATTGAATAGAAACCTTTGTGAAGGGCTTTCAGCTGAAATAGGTGACACTGCTGGATGATAAATAAAGACAATATCTCCAAACAGTGAAGTGTCCTTTAAAGAACGAGCAAATAGCTGAATCAATAAAACTACCAGCTGCTCACACGGCAAATGAAAAAGGGTAGAAAGTGAGCATGAAGGGGAGTTTCTTCCCATTCCCACGCTGACCTCTCTGTCCTGGGCCTCCTCCATTGTCAGAGTGAGGCCATAAGTAAATTGGAGGAACATCACCTCATATTTTGCATGGGCACATTACAACCCAGGGGTATGCATATTGATTTATCTAACTTCAAGCAACCCTTAAATCCCCTCTCTCTCTCTCCATCCATCCCCAACCTAATCGTCATACTAATTTTACTGTTGTCCTGTAGAGTTTCACTGTCTGTATTAACTCATTATCACCTATCCCACAGCCAACAATGGACTATTGTGGGCTCCAGATGTCCTTGATTATTGTTGCTTTCTGCATACCTTCCATTCATTTGTCCTAAGTACCGCCCGAAATGTCACCTATTCCTTTTCTCCAGAGATGCTGCCTGACCCGCTGAGTTACCCCAGCTTTTTGTGTCTAACATAGCGATATGTTATGCAATTTTCACATGCTATGCAGATTGTGTCAGTCTCTTGATTTTCTTTCAGCTCTTTCTTGCTGAGAATCACCTCCCAAAACAATGTTTTTGTTTCAAATGTTGTTGGTTCAGTGACTTTCTGTTATTGCTCACATTTGTACCTGTGAATATTTTAAAGCTCAAAATGTACTCACAGAATTTTAGAACCCTCGATGGGGATGCAAAATCAAAATATTTCCATGGGTCAGCAAAGATTAACATAAAATCATATCATCATCATAGTCAAATTTAGTGACAAAATCCACAAATGATGCATAATTGAAAAAAGCAGTATTTCTAAAATTGAAGTGTAAATGCATAGAAAGTGATTCAATAATATTTCTGTTGTATAGTCTTTCCTGGTATAAAATGGTTTTGAATTCTAATTTAGTGAATTTAGATTTACTTATCGGCTTCTGAAATTACAGAATACAATTTTCACAAAGATATTAACTTACAAAATTTGTTAGTTGCACAAATGATATTCTGTCTGAATATTTAATTCAGTTGCACAGAGAGATTTGGTAACAGCTTCAGACTGAAACCTTAGTAATTAAAGTGTGTTTGTGTGTGACTATGTGAATGTTGCAAATTGAATGTAAAATGAGAAAAGTTATTGCACACTTATGAAGGATCTTGTTACGTGCTTTCTGGAGCTTGTTCTTTTCACCGTATCTTTATTCTTGAATCGGATAGCCTTGAGAGCTTTGTTCTGCAGATGCTTTGGTTTGTAATGCAGTATTTCTGCAGAACATTTTAGAAAATTAGTGGCCATTCACTGTGTGTAATTTTTATTTATGGTTCAGTGTATGCATATTGTCCTATCAGCAGTTTATATTTTATCCCATTGCTGCAGGAACTGCTATGGTGTAAAGAAAATGCTAGCCACTTTTACATGGAGAATAAATATATACAGCCTTGTTTATGTTCCCTGCTTCCCAATTTTCTTTAATAAATTGCGCTATAGTTTAGGCTCCTTTCTAAACTTACAGGCTCAGCAACAATGCATCAGAGCTTGATGGAGTCAGGGATCCTTCATAGCAAAAGGATTTGAGTATAGGAGCATTCATAGCAAAAGGATTTGAGGATTTGAGTATAGGAGCAGGGAGGTTCTACTGCAGTTGTACAGGGTCTTGGTGAGACCACACCTGGAGTATTGCATACAGTTTTGGTCTCCTAATCTGAGGAAAGACATTCTTGCCATAGAGGCAGTACAGAGAAGGTTCACCAGACTGATTTCTGGGATGTCAGGACTTTCATATGAAGAAAGACTGGATAGACTCGGCTCGTACTCGCTAGAATTTAGAAGATTGAGGGGGGATCTTATAGAAATTTACAAAATTCTTAAGGGGTTGGACAGGCTAGATGCAGGAAGATTGTTCCCGATGTTGGGGAAGTCCAGAACAAGGGGTCACAGTTTAAGGATAAGGGGGAAATCTTTTAGGACCGAGATGAGGAAAACATTTTTCACACAGAGAGTGGTGAATCTCTGGAATTCTCTGCCACAGAAGGTAGTTGAGGCCAGTTCATTGGCTATATTTAAGAGGGAGTTAGATGTGACCCTTGTGGCTAAAGGGATCAGGGGACATGGAGAGAAGGCAGGTACAGGATACTGAGTTGGATGATCAGCGATTATCATATTGAATGGCGGTGCAGGCTCGAAGGGCCGAATGGCCTACTCCTGCACCTATTTTCTATGTTTCTTTGATCCTGCAGCAAATCTGATTCTTCTTTGTCATTTCTTGGCTGTAACATTTACTTGTGTCTTTTACAAAAAAATTAGATAGAAATGTTAGTGTCAACCGTGTTCAGTTGATAATACTCTTGCCTTTTAAGTGAGAGAGTGTAGGTTTCTGCTCCACTCCAACCTGTATCTATATTGGGTTGGAGTTTGTAAAATGTGTGCAGGATAGTTTTTTGCAGCAATACATAGAAGTACCTACTAGAGAAGGGGCGGTGCTGGACCTCCTGTTAGGAAATGAGACGGGTCAGGTGGCAGAGGTATGCGTTGGGGAACAGTTCGGGACCAGTGATCACAATACCATTAGTTTCAATATAATTATGGAGAGGGTCAGAACTGGACCTAGGGTTGAGATTTTTGATTGGAGAAAGGCTAACTTTGAGGAGATGTGAAAGGATTTAAAAGGAGTAAATTGGGACAGTTTGTTTTATGGGAAAGATGTGGAAGAGAAATGGAGGACATTTAAAGGTGAAATTTTAAGAGTACAGATTCTTTATGTCCCTGTTCGGTTGAAAGGAAATAGTAAAAATTGGAAAGAGCCATGGTTTTCAAGGGAAATTGAACACTTGGTTCGGAAAAAGAGAGAGATCTACAATAATTATAGGCAGCATGGAGTAAATGAGGTGCTTGAGGAGTATAAAGAATGTAAAAAGAATCTTAAGAAAGAAATTAGAAAAGCTAAAAGAAGATATGAGGTTGCTTTGGCAAGTAAGGTGAAAGTAAATCCAAAGGGTTTCTACAGATATATTAATAGCAAAAGGATAACGAGGGATAAAATTGGTCCATTTGAGAGTCAGAGTGGACAGCTATCTGCAGAGCCAAAAGAGATGGGGGAGATATTGAACAATTTCTTTTCTTCGGTATTCACCAAGGAGAAGGATATTGAATTGTGTGAGGTAAAGGAAACAAGTAGAGTAGCTATGGAAACTATGAGATTCAAAGAAGAGGAAGTACTGACACTTTTGAGAAATATAAAAGTGGATAAGTCTCCAGGTCCGGACAGGATATTCCCTAGGACATTGAGGGAAGTTAGTGTAGAAATAGCAGGGGCTATGACAGAAATATTTCAAATGTCATTAGAAACGGGAATAGTGCCGGAGGATTGGCGTACTGCGCATGTTGTTCCATTGTTTAAAAAGGGGTCTAAGAGTAAACCTAGCAATTATAGACCTGTTAGTTTGACGTCAGTGGTGGGCAAATTAATGGAAAGGATACTTAGAGATAATATATATAAGCATCTGGATAAACAGGGTCTGATTAGGAACAGTCAACATGGATTTGTGCCTGGCAGGTCGTGTTTGACTAATCTTCTTGAATTTTTTGAAGAGGTTACTCGGGAAATTGATGAGGGTAAAGCAGTGGATGTTGTATATATGGACTTCAGTAAGGCCTTTGACAAGGTTCCTCACGGAAGGTTGGTTAAGAAGGTTCAATTGTTGGGTATTAATGGTGGAGTAGCAAGATGGATTCAACAGTGGCTGAATGGGAGATGCCAGAGAGTAATGGTGGATGGTTGTTTGTCAGGTTGGAGGCCAGTGACTAGTGGGGTGCCACAGGGATCTGTGTTGGGTCCACTGTTGTTTATCATGTACATCAATGATCTGGATGATGGTGTGGTAAATTGGATTAGTAAGTATGCAGATGATACTAAGATAGGTGGGGTTGTGGATAATGAAATAGATTTTCAAAGTCTACAGAGAGATTTATGCCAGTTGGAAGAGTGGGCTGAAAGATGGCAGATGGAGTTTAATGCTGATAAGTGTGAGGTGCTACATCTTGGCAGGACAAATCAAAACAGGACGTACATGGTAAATGGTAGGGAATTGAAGAATGCAGGTGAACAGAGGGATCTGGGAATAACTGTGCACAGTTCCCTGAAAGTAGAATCTCATGTAGATAGGGTGGTAAAGAAAGCTTTTGGTGTGCTGGCCTTTATAAATCAGAGCATTGAGTATGGAAGTTGGGATGTAATGTTAAAATTGTACAAGGCATTGGTGAGGCCAATTCTGGAGTATGGTGTACAATTTTGGTCGCCTAATTATAGGAAGGATGTCAACAAAATAGAGAGAGTACAGAGGAGATTTACTAGAATGTTGCCTGGGTTTCAGCAACTAAGTTACAGAGAAAGGTTGAACAAGTTAGGGCTTTATTCTTTGGAGCGCAGAAGGTTAAGGGGGGACGTGATAGAGGTCTTTAAAATGATGAGAGGGATAGACAGAGTTGACGTGGATAAGCTTTTCCCACTGAGAGTAGGGAAGATTCAAACAAGGGGACATGACTTGAGAATTAAGGGACTGAAGTTTAGGGGTAACATGAGGGGGAACTTCTTTACTCAGAGAGTGGTGGCTGTGTGGAATGAGCTTCCAGTGAAGGTGGTGGAGGCAGGTTCGTTTTTATCATTTAAAAATAAATTGGATAGTTATATGGACGGGAAAGGAATGGAGGGTTATGGTCTGAGCGTAGGTATATGGGACTAGGGGAGAATACGTGTTCGGCGCGGACTAGAAGGGTCGAGATGGCCTGTTTCCGTGCTGTAATTGTTATATGGTTATATGGTTATATTGCATATTTAACTTAGCAAAATCCCTAAATGTTGCTTCTATGAGCATGGACTAGTCTAACACACCAGTGCAGTAGAAAAGAAGTGCTAGGGGCAGCACAGTGGCACAGCGGTAGAGTTGCTTCCTTACAATGTCAGAGACCCGGATTCAATCCTGACTATGGGTGCTGCCTGTACGGAGTTTGAACGTTCTACCTATGACCACATGGGTTTTCTCCAGATGCTCCAGTTTCCTTCCACACTCCAAAGATGTACAGGTTTGTAGGTTAATTGGCTTTGGTAAAATTCTAAGAATTGTCCCTAGCGTGTAGGACAGTGCAAGAGTACGACGTGATTGCTGGTCGGTGTGGACTCGAGGGCCTGTTTCCATGCTATATCTCTAAAGTCGAGCCTGTAAACGTAAAGCCTAAAGTCCTGTATTGCACTCCTTTCTCAGGTGGAAATTAAAGATTCATGGCGCTGTTTTGTAGAAGTGCAGGGAAGTTATTTCCAGTGCCTTTGCCAATATCAACCCCTTAATCAATATATCTTTCAAAGGTTTTTCTGGTCACTGTCACATTATTGGTCGTGGGTGCATGGTGCTTGTAAATTGCTGCCATGGTTGCTACATTTTAACAATAACAATACTTCATAGGTTCTCCATTGGCTGTAAAGCGCCCAGAAAGGGACTAAAAATCCACAATGTAACCGCAATCCATTAAAAAAAAAACTCTGGGTGAGATTCAGAAAGCAGCGCCAACAATGCCAGAGAAAGAGTTGCACAAGAACACACACAGGGCCTTGAAGCAATGCCGCTTGTATCGTATTTTGCTCAAGTTGATTGTTCATTTTTTGAGCTGATCCAGGATTTTACAGATATCCATGAATAAAATTCAAATTTAAATTATGTGAATTACAAATGAATTGTTTTTTGACAATATTAATTATATGAACAAAGTTTATATGTGTGCCAAGAAAGTGTTCTTATTGAAATGAATGTTAAAAACAAGCTTTTGTGCCAGAAGTGATACAATGTTGGGTTTGTTTTGTAAGTGAGAAAGACCCATAATTTATTCTTGACGCGAGGCAAATTAATTATTAGATCTTATCATTGAGTGAAGCGCTCCCTATATGATACTGCCATCAGTCTCGTCTTGTTTCTTGGACTCTGATTTTTGTTTTTATGTAAGTTGTGAATCGTACTTTTCACTCGTTTGATTATTTCCGCGTGGAAGATGCTGTGTGGTCTCAAATCAGGGTCATCAGCCTGGTCATTCCAAGTATTAGTCATTTTTCTTCCAATGCTGAGGGATTGTTGGGGATTATCTTCATGGATGATTTTTTTTTTCTCAAAATGTGAATTGCTAGCTGGATTCAAAGTAACATGGACATTGTATAGACCAGCCCAGAGGAATCATTTGTCAGAATTGAATATCAGATACATTCTGCAGGGAGGGAGACTTTCTAAATCATTCAAAGTTTGGATTTTCTTTTTCTTGAGAGCATTTGAACATATTGTTTAATTTTCCAGATTTTGTTCTAAGGATGACAGTACTTCCTGCTCTGATGAAAATAATTCAGTTTAATACAGATAAGTGTGAGATGCTACATTTTGGGAAGTCATACCAAGGCATGACACTCACAGTGAATGGAAAGGCTCTGGGGAGTGTCATAAAGCAGAGAGATCCAGGAGTGCAGGTACATAGTTCCTTGAAAGTAGCATCACAGGTAGATAGGTCAAGACGTTTTTTGGTACTTTGCCTTCATTAGTCAGGGTAGTGAGGTCAGTTGGAAAAAGGGTCTCGACCCAAAACATCACCCATTCCTTCTCTCCAGAGATGCTGCCTGTCCCACTGAGTTACTCCACGTTTTGTGTCTATCTTCGATTTAAGCCAGCATCTGCAGTTCATTCCTATACATAGTGAGTATAGAAGTTGGGATGTTATGTTACAGTTGTACAAGATGCTAGTGAGGCCGCATTTGGAATACTGTTTCGTTTTCGTCACCTTGCTGTAGGAAAGATTTTGTTAATCTGGAAAAGGTGCAGAAATTTATGAGTATGTTGCCAGGACTTGGGGGCGTGAACTATAGGGAGACTTTGGACAGGCTAGGATTTTATTCCTTGGAGCGCAGGAAGATGAGGGGTGATTTTATAGAGGTGTATGAGATCATGAAGGGAATAGGCAGGGTAAATGCAGAGTGTTTTATTCATGGTAGGGGAATCAAGAATCAGAGGACATAGATTTAAGGTGAGAGGGGAAAGATGTAATTGGCACCTGAGAGGCAATTTTTCACACAGAGGCTGGTGGGTATATGATACAAGCTGCCAGAGGAGGTACTTGAGGCAAGTACTAAAATAACATTTAAAAGGCATTTGGACAGGTGCGACAGGTCCCAGATAGGAAAGGTTTAGAGGGATATGGACCAAATGCAGGCAGGTGGGCCTAGTGTAAATGGGACATTTTGGTCGCCATGTTGAACCGAAGGACTTGTTTCTGTGCTGGATGATTCAAATTCTGACAGCAACCACTGGAGTTCTTCAATGGTACAATTGAATATGGAAATCCAGAAGTTCCTTTCTGTGATTACAGTTCCTCCACAGAATCTGCTGTCATACAGCCCTCCTCAGCGTGACCCTCAGAAACCTGGGAATGGATTCTACCTTCAGGTATTTCCAAACACTCTACTCTAAAACTCTAACTAACGTTGGAAGTAATATGAAGAGTAAGCAAGTTAATATATTAATCTGCAATTTGTGCTTTATAACTTCTCTGGTCCTAAAATGCTAATTTTTGTATGTGTAGGTATGTTGCAAAACCTACCTTAAGCGTCGCTGAAGATCTGTCCCAGCCCGTGTGTGCGATTATGGCGCCGTTTAGAGGGGGGCGGGTTTAAAACACGATTTTCCCTAGGCTGTTCAAATCGAGCTTGTTCAGCCTACTAAGTTGCTGACGAAAAATTGCTTCAAGTTTCGTTCGCTGGAGCTATTTTTACATTTTACGGGTTTATTTAATTATTATAGTAAGTTAAAAATTAACCTCTAAACCCGCGACCGCCGACAACGGGACGGACCTCATACAGGGGACAACGGAAGGTAGGTTGTTTATTTTTACATTAAAAAGGGCTTCTTAAGATCCCTTTATACAAAGTTTTATGTTGCGAGTAGCTAATTTGGGGCCCCATTAAATCCCGCAGTATATTTCTGGGCATATGGGGTACAAATCTACCGCAATGTGAACGTTCTAAACCAGCGCGTTCCACAGGATCCCACTCGAAAGCTGATTTAAATGGCCATTAATTTACAGCAATTGAACACTAAATTCCTTCCATTTGGCCTATAAATTAATGTAAATGAGATTAAAAAATCATGTTTTATTGTGAATTCTTTGTGAATGTTATTTGGACACTTAGGCTATTTAAAAATGTTAATCCTTTCTTAAGAAATGGATAGATGTTTAGATCTAGTAATTGAAGTTTGGAATTAGCTACAATTGGGTAACTAACTAATTATATGCTTTAATTTCAGGTCATCCAAGTAAGATTGTTTTATATTTGTTTCAGAATTCTTCAATCTATGATAACTGAAAATTTCATTCAGTTCTCTTAATTTTTAAGAAAGTTATGGGCTTTTGACTGTCCACGATCACAGCTTTTTTGTTATGTCCATAGAAAATCAATAGGGAACAAGATGCTAATTTCCGAGTATGAAAATGGCCATAACATTTTTAATACTTGAGATATGAAAGTGAATTAGGTGTCAAATTAAACTTCTTTTTATGCTTTATCTGATGGGATAAACTGCAGACTTTAACATAATTTTATATAGTTTCCATCATGATCTTCTGTCATTTGCAATCTCTGTTTTGGTATCAGTGAAATGTTTAGCACAGTTTGAAAATTGTCTTTAGTTTTTTCTACCTAGTGTGCTGGTGGCGAATTGGTCGATAAGATTGACTGCTTAGTTGGCTTGATGATATCATTATAGCGAGGTGCAAGGATCTCGTAGAACTGACACTTGACAGTGACTGGCAGTGTGAAACTTGTGCCACAGTGTCAGCATTCTTAGAGGTCTTTAGTGAGTGCACTTAACTGGCTTGTGCAGAATCCAGATTGTTGCCACAAGAATGCAGAAAATGTAACTATTCAACATTATACCTTGTGATTTTTCTCCTCTCCACTCAAATTAAAGTGTGACAACATCTTTTCTTCAAACAGCATTTATCAAAACACCTGTTCTATAAATGCAGAAGTAGACAGTTGTTAGAACGTGCTTCTTGGGAGCAAGCCAAGCAGTCCATTTATAACGTGGGAGTGTTATAAACTAGAATTTAATTCCATTGCTCGCACAACTTTTAAAAACAAAATCCATCTGCTTGGTATCGGGAGACATTTTTAAAGGAGCTCTATTTAGTGCCCTGCTGTTTCCTCTACTGAGTACCATTGCACCGTTCGATCCCATTAAATTCACATTTTTCCAAGTGTAGTATGTCATTACGGTGGGACACTCAACTGTAAGGCAGTGATTCCAATTTATGGCAGAACCTGGCTTTATTTCCTGTAGATGCAGCAGCTGAAAGACTGGCTACCTGAAATCTGCTGCTTCACTCTAACTAAATACTCAGTATTTGCTCAATATGATCTTGACCAAGTTTAATAAGTGACCACGTTCTTCTCCTGTACCTCACTGCCTTTAACTTTAGCTTTAACTGCAACACACATATACATATCTCCCACTTTAATGGACCAGTATTTTGACTGCTTTTATCTGGACTGACTATTTTGGCGCAGCTGTGCTTTCATTCTATTCAATGTAAGTTTGAGAAGGAGATCCTCCTTCAAATCATCAAACAAAAACAAAAGATACTGAAACTCTCTTTGGGAGTTGAGCACTTTGAGTGTTGCTCTCAGCAGCTGAAGGCTCCAACAATTATTTGCTGCCTTCACGTGAAGACTAAAGTAAATTCCTGCCATATACGTCTGGAAAATACAAAAGATCATCTGGAGGAATGAAAGAATATCCAAAAAATTTGGTAAAGCCTTGGCTTCAATATTCCTAAGCGGCCAAATTGGGAATGTAACATTCACGAGGTTCTATATTAATTCCTATATTCTTGAAGGAAAGTGGTGCCTTCAAGGTTAGTTTTTAAACATAAAAGGTAACCCCTTAACCTTAATCAACACTGAGTGCCTTTCTGTGCTATAGCAGCACAGAAAGGCACTCAGCCCAGCATCAACAACTTCCATTTATATAGCATCTCAACTGGCCACTCGGTGACCAGATACCATAGTTGTGTAGAGAAGGCTCCCGAGACCAGACGATGAATCAGGCTACTTAGATTCATCACTTGGTTTTAACCAGAAATATCCAGCAGAAATTGATGCCTAAAACATTAAGGTTCTAAGCAAACATAGAAACATAGAAAATAGGTGCAGGAGTAGGCCATTCGGCCCTTCGAGCCTGCACCGCCATTCAATATGATCATGGCTGATCATCCAACTCAGTATCCTGTACCTGCCTTCTCTCCATACCCCCTGATCCCTTTAGCCACAAGGGCCACACCTAACTCCCTCTTAAATATAGCCAATGAACTGGCCACAACTACCTTCTGTGGCAGAGAATTCCAGAGATTCACCACTCTCTGTGTGAATTTTTTTTTTCTCATCTCGGTCCTAAAAGATTTCCCCCTTATCCTTAAACTGTGACCTCTTGTTCTGGACTTCCCCAACATCGGGAACAATCTTCCTGCATCTAGCCTGTCCAACCCCTTAGAATTTTGTAAGTTTCTATAAGATCCCCCCTCAATCTTCTAAATTCTAGCGAGTACAAGCCGAGTCTATCCAGTCTTTCTTCATATGAAAGTCCTGACATCCCAGAAAGCCCTAGATATCATTCATGGATAGCTTATTGATTTGTTCTAAGTATTAATTATCAGAGTATTCAAACCGTAGTTTACATGCGACGTGACGGAATACACCTACCCAGACAACCTTCACCCAGTTAAAGTCTGCCATGAATTTGATAATATTTGATGACATTTTGTGATGGAATTCTGTAGGACAATGGCATCATGCATAATTGTGTTTAATTTTCAATAAAACCAATCTACCATGTCCTGTCAATAAAAAAAATGGATAGAAACATTAAAACGAATATTGGAGTAATAAATTAAGCAAACAAATTTATGAACCGTGACGTTTACATGTATTCATTTCAAATTAGATGTCCCGAAAGCAACAGGGTGAAATTGCACCGTGATTATTAGCAACAAAGTTGTCAAGATGTGCATAAAATACTCTTCTGTCTAATACCAATGAAGACGTGTGTACATTTGACATAGTGAAAAATGCACCTTACATTAAGATCTTGGTTACTGAAACTGTGCAACTTGTTTCCAAATGTGAGATAATTTTTATTCTTCTCAAAGCTGCCGTGTGTCTGCATTCTATGATGCAGCGGTGTTTCAACGCCTGAACCATCAGTATCAAATCTGTGCAAATGCCACACAAGTTATGGCAATTTCTATTGTGTAAAACTTAAGCAAAGGGGGATGTAACTGCAGAAGTCATAAATATGCTTTGCTCGTGTTGTACAAAACGTTTGTGGCTTTAGTTTTCAAAGCATACTCACATGCACAGAGTTCTGTAGATTTTTAGCAAGTTGTTGGAAGATGACTCTCTCCAGTATCTTGAGGGGGAGAGCTGTTCCGACCTCGGGAGAAGTAATTTGTTCAATACCATATAAAGCACCAACAGAAAACTCTTCTTATATTCTACCATTAAATATGAAGATAGAATAGAAGTATTAACTGTATCTTGCCCAGTAAACGTAGTCGCAGAGAGTCCTATTGATCCATGTGTTCCTTCAGTTCGAATCAACTTGGATGTGTTTGCATTATTTATTGTATTTTTGTTTATTATATATATATATATATAAATATATAAATATATATATTGTTATGGTGCCATGTTACTGTGCCTGTAAAGCTGTGGGAAGTAAGAATTTCATTATTTCATTCCCACTGTAAATGACAATTAACTACTCTTGACTCTTGAATTGGTAATCCAAACCTGTTTTGAGCCTAGTATTTCAGTTTGGCATAACTATGGTGTTAACTGTGAGTGTTGCAGAACCTTACGTTCTGAAATATCAAGCTACACACAAGCAACCCTTCCGCATGCCTCTCATTTCCAGTCATAGCGTACAGCAGACTATTGGTTATAAGGCTGAAATATTACGGACTGCAAAACCTAACTAGGTGAACCCGATCATCATAAGCAGACCATTAAATGCGGAGCGTAAAATAATACTGACCCTTGAATTTCTTTAATATCTTTCATGGGCCTCAGGGTGTTCCAATCCACTTTGTAGCCAGTAAAATACATTTTGAGGTAGAGTCATGATTGTGATACAGCAACCAATTGTTCAGAGCAAGATCACCTCACAAACAGCAATGTGATATTGACCAAATAATGTTGATTTGACGATAAATATTAACCACAGGACACTCGGGAGAAGTAATTTGTTCCGCATAGTACTATCTAGTGATATTTTACATACACATGCAAAAGCAAACAAAGCCTTAAATATTAATCCTCATCCATACTGTGGCAGCCCAGAAAGAGCTCTCCTTCAATTCTTTAATTTACGTGATATCACACTGTGTAGATTAGTCTTAAAGGTGCAAGATGACTTGAAGTGGACAATACATACTCTGTCATTAGTTTTATCCACATTTGATAAATGTGTTTCCAAAACCATACCTCCTCTCCAACTTTTATCTTTTGCTTTTTTATCAGAGTACTGTTTATCGGAATCTTTGTTTCCTTCTTATGCGTGTCTTTGCCACTTAGAGGTTACATTACGTGACTGCTAATGGGGCTGTCCCACTGCACGAGCTAATTCAAGAGTTCTCCCAAGTTTCCCCTGATTCGAACTCGGAGAATTACGGTAATAGCCGCTCGTAGGTATTCGGGGCTCTCGTGGACATTTTTCAACATGTTGAAAAATCTTCACGAGTCTTCACGAGCTTACCGCATTTCTCGAGTACCTGCCGTTAGCGTTACGAGCCACTAAGAGACGCCCCGAGCTCCGACGTACCCGCAACGTACATTCTACGCGCTTACCACAAGTTTGATTTTTTTTTAAACTCGGGAGAGCTCTTGAATTAGCTCGTACAGTGGGAAAGCCCCTTAACTATTCTCATTTTCCAACGTATCCATCTAAAAATCTTGCATGAGTTTTATGTATATTCTGCTTGAAGAATATGTCTAAGCAGCGAGGTTGCTGTTGAATTCCAACATTTGGGTAGCAAAGTCACATCGTTGATTGTTGACCTCAAAGAACGCTATTATCCAGGAAAACCTGGTGATCTGATTTCGTCTTCTCTAACTTCAGATGGAGTCAGGGTCATCCATAAGGTTCAGCTAACATACAGCAATGATATATTGAGCAGCCAAATATGCTGAAGGGTATTTACTACGCTAGAACTCGCTAGAATTTAGGAGATTGAGGGAGGATCTTATAGAAACTTACAAATTTCTTAAGGGGTTGGACAGGCTAGATGCAGGAAGATTGTTCCCGATGTTGGGGAAGTCCAGAACAAGGGGTCACAGCTTAAGGATAAGGGGGAAATCCTTTAAGACCGAGATGAGAAAAACATTTTTCACACAGAGAGTGGTGAATCTCTGGAATTCTCTGCCACAGAAGGTAGTTGAGGCCAGTTCATTGGCTATATTTAAGAGGGAGTTAGATGTGGCCCTTGTGGCTAAAGGGATCAGGGGGTATGGAGAGAAGGCAGGTACGGGATACTGAGTTGGATGATCAGCCATGATCATATTGAATGGCGGTGCAGGCTCGAAGGGCCGAATGGCCTACTCCTGCACCTATTTTCTATATATCTATGTATCTACTAGTATCAAACTAGGAAGCAAGAAACTCTCATTTTAAACTAATTTTAATAATATTTTACAGATATCAAAATAAAGATTACATGGGAAAGACCAAAATATCATAAACAAATTTTAAAGCTGAAATATTATTTAATTTTGAGATTATTGTAATTAAATAATAATGACAATCCAGACATATAACATTCGTTTTGAGAGGAGTGAGGTTGGTAAGCTCATTAAGCCACTAGAAATATGCTCACACCTCATTCATCAAAGCATAACATTCTTGCATAATGAGAATAGTTTACAAGAGCCTGAAAATCCCAGGTTTCGATGGATTATACTGGGAGGATTGCAACAGCTGTCAACGTGGAGAAGTAGTGAATCACCTGCAGCAACCTCAGGATTTTCACGTTTAACTCTATATGTGAACTGTGCAGAAGTTACTGTTAGATTTAGTCCATAATTTCCACACTGATGCAGTGGTAGAGTTTCTGCCTTACAGCACCAGAGACCCGGGTTAGATCCTGACTATGGGTGCTATCTGGAGGGAGTTTTGTCCATTCTCCCTGTGACCACGTGGGTTTTCTTCTCATGCTTTGGTTGTCTCACACATTTCAATGATGTGCAGGTTTCTAGGTTAATTGGCTTTTGTAAATTCCCCCGAGAGTGTACGATGGGAAACTGGGATAACATAGAACCAGTGTGCGGGTGACCTTTGGTCAGCACAGACTTGGTTTGTTTCCACGCTGTATCTCTAAACTAAACTGAACTAATTGTTACTTGAAAACCTACCACTCTTGAAAATGTACCTCTCGTGTATGGTACAGTTTCATTGTCCATAGACGGAACCCTAGACTTAGTCTAGTATTTGAATAAAGTTACCACTCATTCTTCTAAATGATAAGGAATATAGATGTAGATTCCAAGGAATGTGCAGGAAAGACCTGCAGATGCTGGTTTAAATCAAAGGTAGACACAAAATGCTGGAGTAACTCAGTGGGACAAGCCGCACCTCTCGAGAGAAGGAATGGGTGATATGGGTGAATGAGAGAAGGAACAAACTTCAAGGAATTCAGAGACAAACTGTTTTGCCACTTGGGTCCCAGCTTCACACGGGAGGGCTGGTCCCCCCAATGCAATATTCCACCTCTCCACCAATTCCAATATACACACACACACACACACACACACACACACACACACACACACACACACACACACACACACACACACACACACATAGACTCGCACACACACATAGACTCGCACACACATAGACTCACACACACACACACACACACACACACACACACACACACACACACACACACACACACACACGCACACGCACACACACACACACCCTTCACCTCACACACACACACATACATTCACACATATACACACACTCACACACACAAATACACTCACACTCACACACTCGCACACACACTCACACACACAAACACACACACTCTCACATACACTCACACAATACACTCACACACACATACACTCAGACACACACACACACACACTCACACACACAGACTCACACAGACTCACACACACACATACACTCAACACACACACATACGCTCACACACTTACGCACACACACACACACACACACACACAGACACACACACGTACACACACACAGACTCACTCATACACACACACTCACACATACATATACATACACCCTCCACCTCACATACACACACACACACACACACACACTCACACTCATACACTCACGCACACTCACACATACGCTCACACTCACACAGTCACACAGACTCACACTCACACATACTCTCACACACACACATACACTCACACACACATACACACACACACACATACACTCACACAAACACATACACTCACACACACACATTCACACACACACACACTCACACATACACTCCCACACACACACTCGCACACACTCGCACACACTGACTCACACATCATATATATGACAGGAAACTTTCATGAATCTACTCACATGGCTGAGCGCGGCCTCTCCACTGTGGGGCTTCCGCAGTCAGCGGAAGTTCCGTAACCTGCGCAACCTCTGCACTTACCGGAAATTACGCAATCAGCGCGACCTGTCCACTAAGCAGAAGTCACAAAATGAACGGGACTTTTGGACTAAACACAGTCGGACCTAATAAAGCATTTATTCCTTCCAAACTCAGTTGGACCTAATGAAGCATTTATTCCTTCCAAACACAGTCGGACCTAATAAAGCATTTATTCCTTCCAAACACTGTCGGACCAAATAAAGCATTACAGTTTCAAGCACAGGCAGGGCAGCAGGCCAAACAATGCATGACATTGTCATTAAGGGCTAACAAATCATTTATTGCAAGTACATTGCAGACTCACAGTTCAGTTGATTCACAGCTTAGAATGACAGTCGTGGCCTCTCCCTCGCGATCTTGCAGAGTGACTGTCTCACGTCCAGGCATCCGGGGTTTTATAGTCCTGGAAGGGGCATTGCCTTCATTGCGGTGATTGACAGGCATGATTTTCAAGATTTTTTAAACACTCATAACTTTTTTATGTTTCATCAATGGGAAAAATCCTCAGGGCTGGCTCAGCGGAGGAGGACTCTGAGTAAAATGGCCAAAAATCACAGCGATACAGGGTAGCGTTTTTTCTAAAATCAATATGCAGCGCAGACAGGAAGTGGTCAATGAGACTTTTAATTATATAGATATAACCATATAAAGGGACTTCAAGCGATATATATTGAGATGTTTTCAGGAACAGGTGAGTCATGAACAAGGGGACAGCAAATAAAGTGCGATTCATTTAAAGCTGATGTACGTAGAAATTTATTTTTGGAAAAGTTAGTGAATCTCTATAATTTCCTGTCCCTGCGGGTGGTGGAGGCCGGATCATTTTCTGGTGTTCTTGTGTAATTCCTCAGCACCATCTCTCTGGACAGAAGGAAGACTCCCCCTATCAGTGGTCAGATATGCAGTTAAGACATCTCCCGCAATATTTCAATGTTAACCTTGCACCTTGTCGCCTCTGTAAATATAAGCTTGTCTGAAATTCAAACATATGTGTCCGAATTGCACAAGCACGTGCTCGCCTATCATCCTTACTTACACTGACATGATCTCCATCTAAAGATTCTTACCCTTGTCATCAGGTCCCATCATAATCTTGCATTTCTCTTTCTCTATAATCTTTTCCAATTTACGGCCCCCAGAAAACTCCATTCCTCCAATGCTAGCATAATCCACATAATTTCATTTTCTTCACATTTTGTAGAACGTAAGATTCCAGCACTCCCCTTGCCTACATCAGCAGTGATCTTTAAAAAAATTACACTTGTCCTGCATGTTTCAATAGCAATTCGCCCTCCCTCGGATAGTCTGTTCATTGTGACGTCATCAGTTGAAGCTGCCATTGTGACATCATCAGTTGAAGCTGGTCGTTTAGAAATTAGAGGTGTTTTGCTTTTTGTAACTATATAATCAGCAATAAGTCGAGAAATAAAGCATAAAACGTTCAGTGAAAGTGATCTCTGCCTTGAGGGGGAAAGTGTGAATCAAGAATATGAAAAATCTTGTGAAACTTGGCATTTTTAAAGCTTTAATCGCGAGTAATGTGTCAAGTATAGGATGAATTCTTCATTGAGCATTACTTTTTTTAAACTTCAATCTGTAATAATTCGAGAAATAAAGCATAAAATGTTCAGTGAAAGTGATCACAAACAATCTTCCTCACATAGTAGTGGCCAGAGGATCTGGGGTGACTGAGGAACTGAAGGAAATCCACAATGGTGTTGAATAGACTGATGGGACTGAAGGCTGATAGAAACATAGAAAATAGGTGCAGGAGTAGGCCATTCGGCCCTTCGAGCCTGCGCCGCCATTCAATATGATCATGGCTGATCATCCAACTCAGTGTCCTGTACCTGCCTCTCTCCATACCCCCTGATCCCTTTAGCCACAAGGGCCACATCTAACTCCCTCTTAAATATAGCCAATGAACTGGCCTCAACTACCTTTGGGGCAGAGAGTTCCAGAGATTCACCACTCTCTGTGTGAAAAATGTTTTTCTCATCTCGGACCTAAAGGATTTCCCCTTTATCCTTAAACTGTGACCCCTTGTCCTGGACTTCCCCAACATCGGGAACAATCTTCCTGCATCTAACCTGTCCAACCCCTTAATAATTTTGTAAGTTTCTTTTAAGATCCCCCCTCAAACTTCTAAATTCTAGGGAGTACAAGCCGAGTCTATCCAGTCTTTCTTCATATGAAAGTCCTGACATCCCAGGGTACTAAATCCCCAGGGCCTGATGGTCTGCATCCCAGGGTACTTAAGGAAGTGGCTCTAGAAATCGTGGATGCATTGGTGATAATTTTGAACATTGGATTGGAGGGTAGCTAATGTTATCCCATTTTTTAAGAAAGGTGGGAGCGAGAAAACAGGGAATTATAGACCTGTTAGCCTGACATCGGTGGTGGTGAAGTTGCTGGAACCAATTATAAAAGATGAAATAGCCGAACATTTGGATAGCAGTAACAGGATCGGTCCGAGTCAGCATGTATTTAAGAAGGGGAAATCATGCTTGAATAATCTTCTGGAATATTTTGAAGATGTAACTCGGAAAATGGACAAGGGAGAGCCAGTGGATGTAGTGTACCTGGACTTTCAGAAAGCATTTGATAAGGTCCCACATAAGAGATTAATGGGCAAAATTAGGGCACATGGTATTGGGGGTAGAGTGCTGACATGGATATAGAAGTGGTTGGCAGACAGGAAACAAAGAGTAGGGATTAACGGGTCCCTTTCGGAATGGCAGGCAGTGACTAATGGGGTACCGCAAGGCTCGGTGCTGGGACAGCAGCTATTTACAATATACATCAATGATTTGGATGAAGGGATTCAAAGTAACATTAGCAAATTTGCAGATGACACAAAGCTGGGTGGCTTTGAGGAGGATGTGTGAACTGTGAGGAGGATGTTATGAGAATGCATGGTGACTTGGACAGGTTGGGGGAGTGGGCAGATGCATGGCAGATGAAGTTTAATGCGGATAAATGTGAGGTTATCCACTTTGGTAGAAAAAACAGGAAGGCAGATTACTATCTAAATGGCGTCAAGTTGGGAAAATGGGAAGTACAATGGGATCTGGGGGTCCTTGTACATCAGTCTATGAAAGTAAGTATGCAGGTACAGCAGGCAGTGAAGAAAGCGAATGGCATGTTGGCCTTTATAACAAGAGGAATCGAATATAGGAGCAAAGAGGTCCTTCTGCAGTTGTACGGAGCCCTAGTGAGAACACACCTGGAGTATTGTGTGCAGTTTTGGTCCCCTAATTTGAGGAAAGACCTTCTTGCTATTGAGGGAGTGCAGCGTAGGTTTACAAGGTTAATTCCCGAGATGGCGGGACTGTCATATGCTGAGAGAATGGAGCAGCTGGGCTTGTACACTCTGGAGTTTAGAAGGATGAGAGGGTATCTCATTGAAACATATAAGATTTTAAGGGTTTGGACACGCTAGAGGCAGGAAACATTTTCCTGATGTTGGGGGAGTCCAGAACCAGGGGCCACAGTTTAAGAATAAGGAGTAAGCCATTTAGAATGGAGACGAGGAAACACTTTTTTTCACAGAGAGTAGTGAGTCTGTGGAATTCTCTGCCTCAGAAGGCGGTGGAGGCAGGTTCTCTGGATGCTTTCAAGAGAGAGCGAGATTGGGCTCTTAAAAATAGCGGAGTCAGGGGATATGGGGAGAAGGCAGGAACATCTCCCCATATTGGGGATGATCACCTATGATCACATTGAATGGCGGTGCTGGCTCAGAGGGCCGAATGGCCTACTCCTGCACCTATTGTCTATTGATCTCGGCCTCGAGGGGGAAAATGTGAATCAGAATATGTAAAAATCTTGTGAAAGTTGGCATTTTTAAAGCTTTAATAGCGAATAACGTGTCAAATATAGGATTAAATCTTCATTCAGTCTGGTCTCTGCTGGCCGAGCCATTGTGATGTCATCAGTTGAAGCTGTTGTTTTTCATTTCAAAGTCTTTTTATGTTTTGAAACTTTAATCA
The DNA here is from genome assembly GCF_010909765.2 of Amblyraja radiata. Classification (NCBI taxonomy): domain Eukaryota; kingdom Metazoa; phylum Chordata; class Chondrichthyes; order Rajiformes; family Rajidae; genus Amblyraja; species Amblyraja radiata. The sequence continues at coordinate 23,667,631 of NC_045959.1, read as the reverse complement.
GTAATAAGTTGAGAAATAAAGCATGAAATGTTCAGATAAGGTGGTCCTGGCCTCGACGGAAAAATGTCAACTGGAATATGGAAAAATGTCAACTGGAATATGTAAAAATGTTATCACGTAGTTTTTACGCGAAGATTTAAAGACAACCACTGAAACACACACATATACGCACTAATAAGATCAGAGTTTTAATAAGTATATGATATGATGATTTATTTACCTGGGCACTAGGCCTAGAAATTGCCTCCCTAAAAATATCTTTAAATTGAAGGATATAGTATGGAAACAGGCCCTTTGGCTTCCCAAGTCCACGCCGACTATCGATCACCCGTTCACATTGGTCTATGTTGTTCTGCTTTCACATCCACTGCCTACACACTAGGAGCAATTTACAAAGGTCAATTGTCCTATAAAACTGTGCACCTTTGGAATGTGAGAGGAAACTGGAGCACCTGGAGGGAATCCACGTGGTCACATTGAGAAGGTGCAAACTCCACGCAAACAGCACCAGCGTCAGAATCAAACCTGGGTCTCTGATGTTGTGAAGCAGTAGCTCTACCAGCTGCGCCATTGTGCCACCATAATTTACACTGTGCTGCCCTCTCTTCCTCTATCTTTATCCCTTTCTCTCTCTCCAATTTCTCTCCTATCTTTGAAGCTTAACTGATTCACTGGAAATAGTATTAAACATTATATAACATTTTAAATTAAAATCTAAATTTTAAAAGCCTTAGGTTATTGATAAGAATTGCATCCAATAGTCTTAGATGTCCACCAGTCCAGCACTACCAAAGTCCCATGAGTGCCAGATAATCGTAGTTTTCTTATACCTCCTTTTTGTCAAATAGTATGTGAACCTTTGTCTGCTAACACTGCAGTCAGCATCATTTGATGTTTTACTAAAGGCACTCTATAAATGCAAGCATTTGATGTGGTACCATGTTGTGTTTGAGAGAGGAAAATAGAAAATTAGGAGGGGAGTGGGTGAAATGAAATTGTGTAGCATTTCTTACTATGAAAGAAAAATCACATACGCATTCCAATTACTACTAAAAAACATTTTGAAGAATTTTTGCTTCCCACTAGATGGCATTCCACTTTAGTTTGCATTTGCGTGCTTTATGTGGGATTAACTTTATGCGCCTCGTTGATTGCCCCACAGTGATTTATGTTAAACAGTTATTATTCTCAGCTGCTGCCTTGCATAATTTCACCAATATTTTTTTTCCTTTAGTTATCTGTCATTCTTAACGAAAACAAAGATAATCTGTCTTGCCTCCATTCAAAGTCAAATTTACAAATTGGATTCAGATCAACAAGATCTGACTTCATTAAATTGATCCTTAAATTCTGACTGCTGTGAGTGTTTCCCAAATTGAGTCAGGGAATGCTAGTTGTTTGACATGCTAGGTGAGTTGTTACAGTATAGTGGAAACTAATTTTACTCACATGAGCTGTAGTAGCCTGATTTTTTTTTTTATTGTGCTAGCAAAGGTGATAAGGGCTAGTAATTGTATATTATATTGTCCATGAACATCTGCCTGAAGTGTGTTCCAGCAATTCATCTATCTCATAGATACTGTTTCATTCTCTCTTCCCCCCCCCTCCCCCACCCCCACCTCCCCTCATCCTCATTCCTTTGCAGCAAAACCCATCCCTGGTGCTGGTCTGAGGTAAGGTTTTGATGGGGACCATCTCTGGGCCGGGGCTCACATTAATCAGCCCCCTTGTTCAATGCTCCAGCTGACATAATTACAACCTGCGCACAGCAGTTATTCAAGTCGAGTCCTTGTCACTCGAATTGCAAAATCTACACAGCTCAGATCCCCAAGGAGATTGCTTTATCACACAGAACAAGGGCTCGCAGGAGTTGAAGAGAATAGAAATGGGGAGGTGTCTTTCGGGAACACCATATATTCTGTTAAAGAAAGACATTTGTAAGGATACCAAGGAACAATAGATTGTGCAAAAAATGTGCAAGTTTCTGAAACTGTATGGGACAATTTTAAATGGTTCCATCAGCTTTTTATGAAACAGTTATGCATTATTCAGCATTCTTTCCCAAAGTTTGGCCTTTTTTTTAAATGTCCATACTTATTACACAGAATCTTTTCTCGAAGTTGTGAAGCAATACCTATTTGGACTTGTATAAAATGCACACGTTTCTTAGCAGAGGTGATGTGAAAAAAATAGCTGCGACTTAAAAACATGGGAATAAAATTGATCACCAGCGATGGAAATGCGACAAGATCTTAAAAAATACAATGAAAGCACAAAGCCATTTGTTTTATTGTGTTAATTTCAATGGTGTATCAGAAAATAATGCTTTAATATCTCCCCAGTTTATAATTTGCATCCCCTGTGCTTTACAAATGGTAAAATCAATTTGTTTCCTTGCTGTTCCATGCGTTATGGATATGTTCCTTGTTAGGCTGAGCTTGTGCAGCTGACAATATTGCATCAATTTGTTTTGTGAATTTTGAGCAAAATCAAATACCATTTGATAGTTTGTTGGGTGAAATGAGCCATGGAATCCACTGTTTTGTTTTACGTCTGCAATCTGTATACTGGTTATATCCAATGTTTACATTCATGAGGATTTTTGTTTTGTAGTTATTCTGGCATTTTAATATAGGTTTTCTTCCATTTATCCTCGGTATCCATTTTCATGTGTCTTCATTTTACTAATCTACTTATCGTTCTGCATTACCAATCTGCCACAGGCTATTGTACTGCTGTATTCAAGTTCTCTAAGCATGAATAAAAATCAACCATTTTTAAAATTCATTTTATTTCTGATGAGAATGTAGCTGAGTAAGCTTTCTTGCCGTTCACTTCAACCAGAATATCTTACCAAAGGCCCTGGCTGTAAAGTTCCCGCTGGGCTGGCCTGCTGTAGCTTATGATGTTGCTTTAAGGAGAGTGTGTGTGTGTGTGTGCTCAAGATTATGCATCTTGCTTAAGCTACAGCATCACCTTATGCCGACCTTCGTTCACTCCTGCAGTTGTCCTCAGTAAGTCACTCTTTAGCTTGTGAAAGCAATATTGTGGTTTATCTGTTTCTGTTTGGGGGACAGTGTGGCAGAAGGAAATGATCTATTTCTTTGTATTCCTTTTTAACCATCTCTATCCTACTATATGAATACACAGCTTTATCATGTACATGGAAAGATGCTATTTTTATTGTGCAGATCAAGCAAAAGGTTTCTGGATGGTATCTGTTATTCAGCTACTCTATATTGAGGCTATTGTCAATATGTTTTGTTGGAAAACATGACTCCAGATTATATTTTGCAGACTTATTTCATTTAGATAAATCTTGTTTCTTTTCCTTTCTTGTTATAACCTTTACTCGTTGCTAACAAATAGAGAAAGATATTTATAATGAACCTTTCATATCCCTTTCATGATTCAGAAGGACTTTGCAGGTAATTAAGTACTTTTTGAAGTAAAGTCTTGGTTGTACCGTAGGAAACGTGACCAATTGTTTCACAGCAAATCCCACAATCAGTAGTTTAGTAATGGCCAGATAATCTGTTTTAGAAATATTGATTAAAAGCAATTAAAATTAGCTTGCAGACAGGGAAGAATTCAACATCTGTTGAGAACCATGAGATGGTTCGAATGTTCATTTGTTTCTTTATTATCACGTGTACTAATCTACAGTGAGATTGAACAGGTGAAGCTACTGTCTGAAAGGCAACACCTCGTCCAGTACTACATTGGATTTTTGTCTTGAGTGGATTGAAACTTAAATCTTGAGGTTTTTGATTCATAATTACCTAACTGCCATGTAAAGTATTGCAGATGTGGTCCAATAATGGACTCGGGCATAATAGGGCATCAACAGTTACAAAATCTAAAGAGTTTGGCTGAAACTTTGTTGGCTGATACTAACCCCCACCAAGTTCCACTTGCCCATCATTCATGTTAACCGATACTCAACAGAATGCCAATTTAACAGTTCTTATTTCTATAGTTGAATTCTTCATGATCTCATCTTTAAATATCTCCATAATTCCTTCATCACTGGAATCCTCTGAGGTCTCTGCCTTCCTCTGATCCTGGCCTCTCATGGAGCCCAGAGTTCCTTTGCTAAACTGTTCTGTGGGATTTAACAGGGAGTTCCTTTCCTAAACCCATTGTCTTCCCGGCTTCTTTAGGTTAGAGATACAGCACGGAATCAGGCCCTTTGGCCTGCCGAGACTGAGCCGACCAGTGGTTAACTGCACAGTAACACTATCCTACACACACTACGGACAATGTACAATTTTACCATGCCAATTAACCTACAAACCTGCAAGTCTTCGGAGTGTGGGAGGAAACCAAAGCAAATTGTTGTTATGTAAGTTTTTTTTTCAGTTAGCCTTATACTCCGTTATTGCAACACATCGGTTTGATATCCTTCAAGAATTAAAACAATATGCTGTTATAGAAACATAGAAATATAGAAAACAGGTGCAGGAGTAGGCCATTCGGCCCTTCGAGCCTGCACCGCCATTCAATATGATCATGGCTGATCATCCAACTCAGTATCCCGTACCTGCCTTCTCTCCATACCCCCTGATCCCTTTAGCCACAAGGGCCACATCTAACTCCCTCTTAAATATAGCCAATGAACTGGTCTCAACTACCTTCTGTGGCAGAGAATTCCAGAGATTCACCACTCTCTGTGTGAAAAATGTTTTCCTCATCTTGGTCCTAAAAGATTTCCCCCTTATCCTTAAACTGTGACCCCTTGTTCTGGACTTCCCCAACATCAGGAACAATCTTCCTGCATCTAGCCTGTCCAACCCCTTAAGAATTTTGTAAGTTTCTATAAGATCCCCCTCAATCTTCTAAATTCTAGCGAGTACAAACCGAGTCTATCCAGTCTTTCTTCATATGAAAGTCCTGACATCCCAGGAATCAGTCTGGTGAACCTTCTCTGTACTCCCTCTATGGCAAGAATGTCTTTCCTCAGATTAGGAGACCAAAACTGTACGCAATACTCCAGGTGTGGTCTCACCAAGACCCTGTACAACTGCAGTAGAACCTCCCTGATCCTATACTCAAATCCTTTAAATGTTATTGCAACATTTAAATTATTTGATGACATAAAACTGTGTATGTATCTAAAGTATGAGCAGTCAACTGCATTTGTACTGCCTTTGAATCATTCCCTGTACTTTGGGAATGATGCGTATTTTAGTTTTGTTTCAATATTGTGGTGACTGGATTTTACGATGTGTGGTTGTACGATGTACGATGTGTGGATGAACTAACAGTTCATCCTTAAGTTAAGAGACAAGAGTGTTTAATTGTCATATGAACTGAAACTGAACAGAGAAACTCTTATGGGCCTGTCCCACTTAGGTGACTTTTTAGGCGGCTGCAGGAGACTATGCAGTCGCCACATGTTCGCGGGTGGTTGCCGGGGAGTCGCCTTCATGGTCGTGAGGAGTTCCCGCATTCTGGGAACTGGTCGCGACCTCATAATGGTCGATTAGAATGAAGCCGCCATGGAGAGTAACGAGAATTCTCGTGCCATAGGTGGGTCGCCAGGAGGTCAAAGGTGCTCGTAGGTTCTTGTAGGTTGTAGCTGGTGCTGACCGGTGAATTTCATTGGCTCATTCGGGGAAAAAAACGTAAGCAGAACGATGGATGACCGATCGTTAATGTTAATGTCCGCCAAGCTTCACAGCCGTGTATTAGATAGAATTTATTGCCACACAACCAGGGTCGGTGGAACTTTGGGTTGTCAGCAGCGGTACAATAATAAAGAACACACAACCACAATAAAAATGTAACACAAACATCCACCACAGCATTCATCACTGTGGTGGAAGGCACAGAACTTGGCCAGACCTCCTCCATTTCCCCCCGTGGTCGGGACCTCCACCCTCCGCAGGCGTTGCTGCGGGCGTCCAGATGGTAAGGGACAAAGTCAAAGGCAAGGTAAGTCCAGGATCGGCTCTTCCCCACCGGAGACCGCGGCTTCAGGCTGGTGTAGGCCGCAGGCCGGCGGTCGAAGATTTAAGGTTCCTGCCGCGCCGCAGCCGGAAGCACCGCAGACTGCAGGGCCGGCGGTCGAAGCTCCCCAACAGGGGTTATGGTAAGTCCATGCCGGACCCGCGGTAAAAGTTGGCCGCGGGCCGGCAGTGATGGCTTCTTCTTCCCCCGGGTCCCCCACGAGGGATCCCGGGCTGTAGACGCCGCACCAGCTGGAGCTGTGCAGACCGCGCGCGGCTTCAGGCTGCCGGCTGACCCGGGCCAGCGAAACGGAGCGCTTCCTTCCAGCGAGGGCTCACCCGCTCCACGCCGAGAGTCCACGCTGCGCCCGCCGCTGAAGCCCCGGGCACGTCTCCGGGAAAGGCCGCGCCGATCCTTGCTGTTAGGCCACGGGGGAGGCGACCTGGAAAAAGTCGCCTCTCCGTGGAGGAGGCGGCGAAACGGTTTCCCCCTCACTCCCTCACACCACCCCCCACACAAAACACACCGAGAAACATCAAAAACATACTTTAAAACATACTAAAAAAAAAAAAAAGTTGAAAAAAAAACTCTGGCTTCTTAAAAGTTGTCTCCACTCCTTCTCCCTCCTTCCCCCCCCTCCCCCTCCCTCACCCCCCCCCTCTTTTAAAGGACTTACCGTACACTGTGCTTTTAGCCGTCTTAATTACAGCGCCAACCTTCCTGTCCATCGCGGTGTGTGTCTGTATCTCCTTGGCTTTGCACCGTGTGAATTTCAGACAGCGCTCCCCCCGCTTGCCCTGTTCCCTGCCTTTGTGATGTGTGTGTGTGTGTTCCACTCTGACAGTCGCCGTTCCAGTTGCCGGTTTTTCAGGCTACTTGACAGTCGCTGGCAGAGGCCTGAAAAATCGCCTAAGTGGGACAGGCCCATTAGTTGCAGAAGCGCAACAGGTTTGTAAGCACAGTACTCCATAGATAACATAATCAACAAACAAAAAATAGTTCCATAAATTGTTGAGAGCCTGTTAATTAAGGGCATGTTTTCACACTCCATTGCTCTCTTTAACTAAAAAAGCCTAATATAGTACAAAACAAAATGAAGCCTGGAATCCCTAGAGCAACCAAGGTCTGTAGTTCGGAGTTGAGATGGAGTTTGTAGTGTTCAATAGCCTGATAGTTGTTGGGAAGAAGCTGTTCCTGAATCTGGACATCACAGGTTTCAGACTCCTATACTTTCTTCCCAAAGGAAGGAGTGAAATGAGAGCATGGCCAGGTGGTGTGGGTCCTTGATAATGTTGGCTGCCTTTTTGAGATAGTGTCTTATCACTTTGACGATGGGGAGGTCAGTACCCATGATCAACCAGGCAGCGTTCTCCCCTTTTCGTAATCTCCTTTGTTCATGGGCACTTGAGTTGCCAAACTAGCCCAAGTCAATATGCTCTCTACGATACACTTGTAGAAGTTCAAGATAGCATTCTTTGACATACCGAAGCTCCTCAGTCTTTCCAGGAAGTAGAGGTGTTGATAGGCATTCCCTATGATTGCATCAATGTGCTGAGTCCAAGACAGATCTACAGAGCTATGCACGCCCATGACCAAATTTGTTCACTACATCACTGACCCGTTGATGAAGACCAGTTGCGGATGCTCAACCTAAAGTCAGCAATCCAGCCCTTAGTTTTACTGACATTGAAAACAAGGTTGTTGTTCTGGCATCATTCAATTAGGCGATCGATCTCCCTCCTATACTCTGACTCATGATTAATTTTAAAATGTGTTAGAAATGTGACCAACTACACAGTCATGGGTATAGTAAACAGAGCAGGGGCCTGAGCTCACAGCTGATTGTTATTGAGGGGGGAGTGTTGTTGCCAATTCGTAACAATTGGGTTTGATGATGAAGTTGAAGATCCATTTGCAAAGAGATGCAAATGAGCTTGGTAACAAGTTAAGAGGGGATGATGATGTTGAACGACGTGCTGTAGTCTTTGTACAACAGTCTGACGTCTGTGATTTTTATTGTCCAAGTAGTCCAGTGCAGAGTGGAGACCCAGTGAAGTCGTATCCCCGGTTCATCTATTTTGGTATTAGGCAATTTATAGTGGGTTCGGGTTCTTGCTGAGGTAGGAGTTGATATGCTCCATAACCATAAAGTTTCATCCACACGAACATTAGTGCTACCGGTCTGTAGTCATTGAAGCATATCACCTTACTCTTCTTGCGCACTGGTATTATTGATGCCCTTTTAAATTAAATGGGAACCTCAAACCTGAGAAATGAGAGGTTATAGATGTCCACAAGAACTCCAGCTAGTTGGTATGCAAGGTTTGAGAGTGTTTTGAAGGATCTTGTGACATAGGCCTTGGTGACTGAGATTGCAATACCATTGGATCACATACCCATGAACTCCCTCAGCTCTTGACTACTCATCTACACACCTGGGACAATTTACAGTGGGCAATTAACATTTCAAACTGCACATTTTTGGGATATGGGAGGAAGCTGGAGCACTTGGAGGAAACTCTCGCAATCACAAGGAGAACAATCAAAGTACACAGGGAACATGAGAGTTGAGGATTTAACCCAGGTTAATGTGAGGCAGTGGCTCTACTGGATGCACCATGTTGCCACTTATAGTATCTGTTAATAGTGAAAAGTATGGTTGTATAATATGTGGCATTCGCTAACTTCTTACATAATGCAGCAAGGACATGGGTTAAGAATGGAAGCAATTACCACATCTTACAATAATTAGTTATTTGATTAGAATACATGTATGATGAATGGTGTATATTTAGTATAACTAAGTAGCATTAGATGTAAATTATTCCCCAACTCTTATACTTGGTTTGCAAATTGTGCTCCACCGATTTTTTAGGAAGAGGGTAATTACATGAAATGATGACTTGCATTTACGGTGACAAGCAAACTGCTGGAGATACACAGCGGGTCAAGCAGCATCTATGAGGATAAGGGATGGTTAATTTATCAAGCCGAGACGCTGCATTAGGACGCTTATACAGCAAAAGGTCCCAAGGCATCAGCATGCGTTAGTAAATAAATCGTTTTTGACAGCAGGCACTGAGCTGTAAGCAGATGATAGAAAGCTTGCTCAGAGTTAATTTTCAAGAGGTGTCTTAAAGGAACATAAAGTCAAAGAGTTTCTGGATGGGAATCCCAGAACTTAAGGCCTTGGCAACCGAAGCAATGAAGAGATTCAACAAAATGCATGTTTTGTTGATTTAACTTAATGGGATGTTGTGAAATGTTTTACAGGCAATAAAATATTTTAGAAGGGTAACGAATGCAGAAAATGCAGGTTTGCCACAAATAGTAATGTGATAAAGACCATATAATCTATGTTGTTAATATTGACTGTCGATTGATATTGTCCCAAGGACACCGGTTGAACACCTATGCTCATTCTCAAAATAATGCCGGAAGGTTTCTCATCAACTGAGAGAGAATGGGGTCTATCTCAATGTAACATTTCTCCTGAGAGACAGTACCACTGATCGCACAGCTTTCTACACCCGCACTAGGGATGTAAACCTTTCTTCTATAATTGAATGTGCAAATATTTTACTGAAAGGTTTATGTATTAATACCATAAAATATTTTTTATGTAACAAGTACATTTTATTTTCATAATAATGTTAACGTTTATTTATGCTATAAAGCTGGAGAACAAGAAGAAACATTAAGAGCGAAAACATTGAAAAACTCCCAATCATTTTAAATGATGATTTATCCTTCAATATTCTAATGTGTGATGTTTAGTTACTGGCATTAATGTATTATAAGCTTAGAAGTTCATCCCCATTGGCTAATGTGCTATGTAACAGTGGCAGTGTGTTGTTCTTAGCAAATAATCAGTTCAAGTGTAGTCAACTTCTACGTAGAGCATTTGTGCAACTGGCTGGGGAAGAATTACTTGCCTTAGACTTGTTTCAATTCTGTTTAGGTCTGGGATTAAGCACACTATTCCAACAATAGAGGGACGATGTATTAACAGCTTGAAATGAATCCAGTAGATCAAAGGGTCAAGTACTTGTGACCAGGTGCAGAAGGGCACGTCTCGGGTGTAACTGACATGACTGGTTACTTACTCTGGTTGGATGTTTCCAGTTATACGGCTGTGTGGAGGGTCAGGCATTAAGAAGGTTATTCACAAAATGGAATCACAGGAATAAACCAGACACCAATTTAACATCCTGGATAAGGCAAAATCTCTGTTAGTAAAAGGACAAAATGGGATGTGGAATCACGATCTGCTTCTAAAGAGGGAGTGACAGGATAATCATTTCCCAGTGATTGTTCTTCTGATTTTATTCGTAGTTATTCCTGGAGAATCCAGGATTATCTTAAAAGATTGGCAATCCTACTGCATTGATTTACATGCAGTGACGACCTGTGGTAGTGTTTTAATGTGAAAATTTTAAATCATATTTCCAATATTTCATTAATTTTTTAATCTTTTTTTGCAAACTTTTAATTTGTAGCAACACAACGCATAATTGTAGTACGACTATTTCATGGCCAACATGAGCTGGGTATTTATGCAATATGTATAATTGTTCATCTTCCTTCAGCCTTGGATATTTAATATCATTTCATTATGTACACTTTCTATGCATTGTTTCGTCGACTATTATAAAAATTCAAAATGCTGAGTTTTCTGCAGAAGATACTCCTTCTGGGGAAAAAACTGACATTAAGGTTGCAAATAAAAATGTGCTGAAACTGATGGTTTGTTTTCTTTATGGTGCTTAGGTCGAACTGCGCTGAGAATATCCGGAAGCACATTCTGCACACTGGCAAACACGAGGGTGTACTGATGTACAATTGCCCAAAGTGCGAGTATGGAACCAACATCCCATTAGAATTTCGGAACCACCTCAAGGAGCTTCATCCTGATATCGAGAATCCAGATCTGGCTTATCTGCATGCAGGCAAGACTTGCTTTTTTCAGAGTACTGATTCTTAGGCTTGTCGGTGTTCCTGATTCATGATTCTGGTGGGTGTGTTCCTGGTGGGGATTCATGTCCCCTCGTGCACTGGCCCAGATGAATTACCTTAGTTCCACATCTGCATTATATTTATAACAAATATACAAAACCGTACTCTAAACATGAGGAAATAGAAGTATGCCTTTCCCAATGATTTTTCTTCTACATAAAGTCATACTTACATGTGGGAAAGTAATGATTAATTCTGGAGCGATCCTGTAGAATTGGAAATATTATGCTTTTAGTATACATTAACCTCATAAATTTGTTCATTGCTTCCTCCAGGCTGACTCTCTACACCTGGTGACAATTTGGCAAAACCACTGTTCAATTGTTGCTTTACACGGATTTGAAAGACCAATTAATTCTCATGTTTCTCCTTTTTCTCCTTACTTACATTATTTGTGTAATATTGTCACTATATAAAGAATATACAATCGACTACTTAATGAAAAGGGATGTGATCCTAAGCCAGTAGTTTTAGTACTGATTTATTATTGTCAAGTGTACTGATATATAGTAAAACACACTCTTTTGCCTGTTCTCCAGTTAAATTATACCATACATGAGTAGAACGGGTAAACAGAATGCAGTGTTACATTTATTGAGAACGTTTAGTTTAGTTTAGATACAGCACAGAAACAGGCCCTTTGGCCCACCAAGTCCACGCCGACCAGCGATCCCTGCACATTAACACTATCCTACACACACAAGGGACAATTTTACACTTATAACAAGACAATTAACCTACAAATCTGAACGTCTTTGAAGTGCAGATAAAAATGTGCTACTGCTATAAAGAGGTAGATTGGAAGATAAGGAATTCATCCTTTCATATGAGAGTCAATAAACACAGGGAAGAAGCTATTCTTGATTATGGTGGTACATGCTTTCCAGCTTTTGTATCTTCTGCCTGATGGAAGAGGGCAGAAGTGAGATTGATCAGAGGCAGTTTGAAGAATAAATGGAGTTGATGAGGGTGAGGCAACTTTGCATGATAGACTGGGCTGCGTTCTGTGCCATTTTTTGTGATCTTGCGCAGTGTAGTGATACCTCTGTCGCTTGCTGTCTTAGCGACAGAGGTATCAAGGATGGACCAGAACAAACTGTTGGTGATTCTTACCACCTCAGAAATTTAGTTTAGAGAGGCTCTTCGGCCCAACAGGTCCACGCCGACCAGTGATCACCCATATACTACTTCTATCCGGCACACTAGGGACAATTTACAGAAGCCAATGAACCTGCTAACCTGGACATCTTTGGAGTGTGGGAGGAAACCGGAGCACTTGGAGAAAATCCACACGGTCACAGGGAGAACATACTGACCACACCCGTAGGCAGGATGGAACCCAGATCACTGCCACTGTAAGACATCAACTCTACCGCTGTGCCACTGTGCTACCTGAAATTGAAGGTCTCGGCCATCTCCACTTCAGTACCGTTGATTTAGACCGGCACTCGGTACTTCAATCAGGCCAACCTCAAGAGTGCTGCCAAAATACTATTCACATAGTTCCTCTTCCACCCAGGCACGGAAATTGCTATCAAAACATGGGGGGGGACACAATTTCTTGGCGGCCACACGCGCACGCCTGCGGACATACACACACCCATACGCACACACGCAAGGCTTCGGCCGTGGGCCCTGTGGACGGTAACATCGGAAGCTGACCTGTTTGGTGATCGACGCCGAACTCCAGCAACAGCAGCTTCGTCCGCTCCGAATCGTGGGGCGTGAATAGGCCCGTTCTCAGGGGCTTTCATCGGCCGCTGGGTGCTTCAATACCGGGAGCCTCGATCGCCTCGATGCAGCATTTTAATTTTAAGCCGCGCCGGGTGCTGAAAGGCCCCGCAAACGGGCCGTTTCAGCCCTTAGAAAGCGTCTGATGAAGTCCAGATTACAAAACATGGGGGGGGGATTGTCCCCCACTTCTCAAAACATGGAGGACGAGCCCCCCGTCCCCCCCCCCCAGGATTTCCGCCCATGCTTCCACCAGAGCCTCTAGTTTCTGAATACCAATTCCTTTGTTTTGCTGACATTAAAGGAGAGCTTGAAGAAGGGTCTCGACCTGAAACGTCACCCATTCCTTCTCTCCAGAGATGCTGCCTGTCCCGTTGAGTTACTCCAGCATTTTATGTCGACCTTTGAAGGAGAGGTTGTTGTTCTGACACCATGTTACGAAGCTCTGTATCTACTCTGTCAGACATTGTTTGATTTCTGGCCTGCTATGATGGTGCCATTGCAAACTTAGAATATAGCCACACAGAGGTGAGTATATAGGGAGTACAATAAAAGACTGTCTTGCAGGGCACCGATGTTGATAATTATTGCTGAGGATCTTTTGTTTCCTTTCCTTATTGATTGAGGTCTGTGGTTCAGGATCCAAGGATACAGTTGAATAGAGGGCTGCTAAATCTTATTTCCAGGAATTTGGAGATGCGTTTGGTTGAAACCCCTCTGCCTCTTACCTTGCTGAGGACACAGTCCAGTCCATCTAGAGAATTGAGAAGACCTCTAGTTATAGTCAAGCGAAGCAGGTGTGAGCCATGACTCTGTAAAACAGAGCATAGGGCAGTCTCTCAGTCCCTAAAGTAGGTAATATATTGAAATAGGTTAACAATGATTAGAACCATTGGAAGCACTGAACTCCTCTGCCAAATTTTGGTTCTATTGACATCAGTACTTTTTCAATGGGTCATTTCTTGGAAACCAAGATATGATATCTCAAAATGATTGGAGCCACTTGAAGGCTGAGAATTAAAAGATTAAGAAGAGTTAAAATGAACATTTTAAAATCATTTAGAATGGTGTTTTACACAAAGAAAACTAACGAGTAAAGATTTAATTTCTAGCTTCAAAGTATCTTTTTCTCTCTCTGTCTCTATTTCCTCTTTTTACGCTCACCTTAGAAAATATATTGCACACTATCACATTATTTAACGGCTTTCCAGCTGAATTAAGTCAACATTATCACCAGAATATAGCTTATTTCTTGCAGCATTCCTACAGAATTCAGAACAACGCTCCCACCATACTAAACTCTTGCATGCCAACATGGAGAACTCACTGCGTCAGTCAAGCAATCAAGCCATTTTGGAAAGACACAAAATGCTAGAATAATTCAGCAGGTCAAGCAGCATCGCTGGAGAACACGGATATGTGATGTTTCGGGTTGAGACCTTTCTTCTCCGAAACATCACCTATCGATATGTTCTCCAGGGATGCTGCCTACCAGCTGAGTTATTCCAGCATTTTGTATTTTTCCTTGGTAAACCGACATCTGCAGTTCCTTGTTTCTACAATCAGGCTGACTTGATGATGTGCATTGCCAAATGGCATGGTATCGCAGCGGTAAAGTTGCTGACTTACAGCACTGGAGACCTCGGGTTTGATCCTGACTACGGCTACTTGTCTGTACAAAGTTTGTACTTTCTCCCCGTGACCTGCGTGAGATTTCTCCGATATCTTCGGTTTCCTCCCACACTTCAAAGTACAGTTTGCAGGTTAATTGCTTTGGAATAAATATAACATTGTTCCTAGTGTGTGTAGGATAGTGTTAATGTGTGGAGCTCGCTGGTTGGTGCGGACTCGTCGGTGCGGACTCTATCTCTAAACTAAATTAAACTAAAAATAGTTAGGTTGTGGGTTTCTGAAAATGATTTCCTAAACATCGAGGATCAACTGTGGCAAAGAATGTCCTGGCAATCAGGTACTGCTCCCCAGTGGAGAACAACAGTCATCTGTGTTGTGAACTTGGGTTATCCTCTAGTGGTTTACAATCAATTAAGTGCAGTGTACTTAATTTCCCCATGTACAGTACATTCAGAAAGTATTCAGACCCCTTCACTTTTTCCATGTTTTGTTACATTACAGCCTTATTCTAAAATGGATTCAATTCTATTTTTTATCATCAATCTACTCACAATACCCCATAATAAAAAAGTAAAACAGATGTTTAAAATTATTTGCCAAGTAATTAAAAAGAACTAACTGAAACTGGATGAGGGAATTGAAGGCAACATCTCCAAGTTTGCGGATGACACTAAGCTGGGGAGCAGTGTTAGCTGTGAGGAGGATGCTAGGAGACTGCAAGGTGACTTGGATAGGCTGGGTGAGTGGGCAAATGTTTGGCAGATGCAGTATAATGTGGATAAATGTGAGGTTATCCATTTTGGTGGCAAAAACAGGAAAGCAGACTATTATCTAAATGGTGGCCGACTAGGAAAAGGGGAGATGCAGCGAGACCTGGGTGTCATGGTACACCAGTCATTGAAAGTGGGCATGCAGGTGCAGCAGGCAGTGAAGAAAGCGAATGGTATGTTAGCTTTCATAGCAAAAGGATTTGAGTATAGGAGCAGGGAGGTTCTACTGCAGTTGTACAGGGTCTTGGTGAGACCACACCTGGAGTATTGCGTACAGTTTTGGTCTCCAAATCTGAGGAAGGACATTATTGCCATAGAGGGAGTGCAGAGAAGGTTCACCAGACTGATTCCTGGGATGTCAGGACTGTCTTATGAAGAAAGACTGGATAGACTTGGTTTAAACTCTCTAGAATTTAGGAGATTGAGAGGGGATCTTATAGAAACTTACAAAATTCTTAAGGGGTTGGACAGGCTAGATGCAGGAAGATTGCTCCCGATGTTGGGGAAGTCCAGGACAAGGGGTCACAGCTTAAGGATAAGGGGGAAATCCTTTAAAACCGAGATGAGAAGAACTTTTTTCACACAGAGAGTGGTGAATCTCTGGAACTCCCTGCCACAGAGGGTAGTCGAGGCCAGTTCATTGGCTATATTTAAGAGGGCGTTAGATGTGGCCCTTGTGGCTAAGGGGATCAGAGGGTATGGAGAGAAGGCAGGTACGGGATACTGAGTTGGATGATCAGCCATGATCATATTGAATGGCGGTGCAGGCTCGAAGGGCCGAATGGCCTACTCCTGCACCTAATTTCTATGTTTCTATGTTTCTATAAATATCACATTTACATAAGTATTCAGACCCTTCACTCTGTACTTTGTTGAGGCACCTTTGGCAGCGATTACAGCCTCAAGTCTTCTTGGGTATGACGCTACAAGCTTGGCACACCTGTATTTGGGTAATTTCTCCCATTCTTCTCTGCAGATCTTCTCAAGCTCTGTCAGGTTGGATGGGGAGCATCGATGCACAGATATTTTCAGGTCCCTCCTGAGATGTTCGATCGGGTTCAAGTCTGGGTTCTGGCTGGGCCACTCAAAGGACATTCACAGACTTGTCACAAAGCCACTCCTACATTGTCTTGGCTGTGTGCTTAGGGTCGTTGTCCTGTTGGAAGGTGAACCTCCGCCGCAGTCTGAGGTCAGAACGCTCTGGAGCAGGTTTTCATCAAGGATATCTCTGTACTTTGCTCCATTCATCTTTCCCTCGATCCTGACCAGTCTCCCAGTTCCTGCCGCTGAAAAACATCCCCACAGCATGATGCTGCCACCACCATGCTTCATTGTAGGTATGGTATTGGCCAGGTGATGAGCGGTGCCTGGTTTCCTCCAGACGTGACGCTTGGCATTCAGGCCAAAGCGTTCAATCTTGGTTTAATCAGACCAAAGAATCTTGTTTCTCATGCCTTTTGGCAAACTGCTATGTGCCTTTTACTGAGGAGCGGCTTCCATCTGGCCACTCTTCCATAAAGGCTTAATTGGTGGAGTGCTGCAGATATAGTTGTCCTTCTGGAAGGTTCTCCCTTCTTCACAGAGGAACTCCGGAGCTCTGTCAGAGTGACTATTGGGTTCTTGATCACCTCCCTGACCAAGGCCCTTCTCCCCCGATTGCTCAGTTTGGCCGGGCGGCCAGCTCTATGAAGAGTCCTGGTGGTTCCAAAGTTCTTCCATTTAAGAATGACGGAGGCCACTGTGTTCTTTGGGACCTGCAATGCTGCAGAAATTGTTTTATACCCTTCACCGTCTACGGACAATTCCTTTGTCTTCATGGCTTGGTTTTTGCTCTGACATGCACTGTCACCTGTGGGACCATATATAGACAGGTGTGTGCCTTTCCACGTCATGTCCAATCAATTTAATTTACCACTGGTGGACTCCAAACAAGTTGTAGAAACATCTCAAGGATAATCAACGGAAACAGGAGTAACCAAGCTCAATTTTGATTGTCATAGCAAAGGGTCTGAATACTTATGTAAATGTGATATTTCAGTTTTTTTTAATTGCTTTGCAAAAATTTTGAATCACCTGTTTTTGCTTCTTCATTCTGGGGTATTGTGTGTAGATTGATAATAAAAAAAAAGAATTTAAACCATTTTTAAATAAGGCTGTAACGTAACAAAATGTGGAAAAAGTGAAGGGGTCTGAATACTTTCTCAATGCACTGTATATGCACAGTTGTAGGTAAATGTACAAGGCAATTTTATGTAAAGTCATGAAAGGAGCACAGCTTTCAATTGTAGGTCCCACCTGTTTACATGCCTAGGTAGTTCACAGGAGTGTTGTCAAATAAAAAAAAATGACACCAGGCCTGATAAGGAGGTATTGTGGCAGCCCAATTGCAGAGGAATCTAACCCGTCCATTGTCCATGCCTTTAGTTGAATTTACAATGTGGACACATGAAAGGGTTAAAAATAATATATTAATCACAAGAAAGATCAAGAACTATTGTGTTATCCTTTACACCTCTCCATGTTGCCACCAAATGTTCAACCAAGAAACATTTCCTTTTAAACCTTGAGCTTTATCACTTTCTGGCTGGGCTGTCAGACCATACTGGTTAGTTTCATCAGAGTGTAGTCTTCTACACAACTGTCGGTTTGATTGACAGTTTGGTGCATACGTCTGTCAAGAAAAACTACCCCATTTATAGCATGTGTCTTAAATAAAATATGTACCTGGAAAAAAAAGGTTTGAACTCTTAGGAAGCAGAATGGAGCAGTTTTATTGCACTATCTGTCTTATCTTTCCAGACCAAGAAATGCATAAGGCTTTTATGTTATTCCAAGATTTGTTGTCCACTATATCATAATATTTACAATACAGAATAGCTTTCGACAAGATTTAATTACCCTTGGTTTAGTACTATAGAATTGTTGGTTAGAGTCTCAAAGAAACAAATTTGAAAAGACATTTTGATTGTGATGACTTGACAATTCCTTCATCTAACTTACAAAACTAAAATAAAATAAAATGAAAAATGCTGCAGCCATGCTCACAGTGCAATATCTACATTTCAATGTGACAACTGATGTACCTAACTTCTGTTATCATTTGATAAATGAATGCCAAATTCATCATCAAAATACAAGAAAGCACCAAATAAATGAAAATAATGGTTTAACTTTGTTTGAGGGGAAAAAGTAAATATGAGACAAGTAAATTTATGATTTTGATCAAATTGCCAGCAGAGAAGACCCTCACTTGGCTTTTGCTAGCTCTCCTTAACCCACCTTTTCACCATACCCTTATATTTCTTCCACTTAAATACATTCCTGCTCTTCAGCAACTCTGCAATAGTGAGTTCCACGTTCTAACCTTTCTCTGGCAAAATCTTGCGGAAGACAAAATCTAGGTACCTTATATGCAGAAAGTCACAAACAAGTATCATAGTAAATTGTAGAGAATTATTCAGGGAGTGTTTAGAATGTGAAACTTACTCCCAAAGGCCACCTGTCTATTTGCTCTATAATCTTAAAAATAGCTCAATGTCACCACTTTTTATCTTTCGCTTTCCCAGACAAAGGTCACCAGCCAGTTTGGTTTGAATCATATGGGAACGATCAGCATCCACGATGCTGAGAAAGTCGTGAATAGCACTAACAGTGAGTTGGCCACACCGCAGGTAAAAGGTAAGCGGACAGAAAGGGAACGGGTGGCCACTAGACAGCATAGCAGTAGGCAGGTAGTGCAGGAGTCCCCTGCGGTCAACTCCCTCCTAAACAGACATACCATTTTGGATACTGTTGAGGGAGATGACTCATCAGGGGAATGCAGCAGCAGCCAAGTTCATGGCACCGTGGGTGGCTCTGCGGAGGAGGGGGGGAGGAAAATGAGTGGAAGGGCAATAGTAATAGGGGATTCAATTGTAAGGGGGATAGATAGGCGTTTCTGCGGCCGCAAACGAGACTCCAGGATGGTATGTTGCCTCCCTGGTGCAAGGGTCAGGGATGTCACTGAGCGGCTGCAGAACATTCTGGAGGGGGAGGGTGAACAGCCAGTTGTCGTGGTGCGCATTGGCACCAACGATATAGGTAAAAAACGGGATGAGGTCCTACAAGGTGAATTTAGGGAGCTAGGAGATAAACTTAAAAGTAGGACCTCAAAGGTAATAATCTCTGGTTTACTACCAGTGCCATGTGCTAGTTAGAGCAGAAATAGGAGGATGTTGCAGATGAATACGTGGCTTGAAAAATGGTGGAAGGGGGAGGGATTCAAATTTCTAGGGCATTGGAACCAGTTCTGGGGGAGGTGGGACCAGTACAAACAGGACGGTCTGCACCTGGGTTGGAATGGAATCAATGTCCTTGGGGGAGTGTTTGCTAGTGCTGTCGGGGAAGATTTAAACTAATGTGGCAGGGGGATAGGAGCATGAGCAGAGAGACAGAGGGGTGTAAAATGAGGGTAGAAGCAATAGGTAGCAAGGAAAGTAAAGGTGGCAGGCAGACAAATCCAGGGCAAAAATCAAAAAGGGTCACTTTTCAACATCATTGTATAAGGGGTAAGAGTGTTGTAAAAACAAGCCTGAAGGCTTTGTATCTCAATGCAAGGAGCATTTGTAATAAGGTGGATGAGATGAACGTGCAGATAGTTATTAATAAATATGATATAGTTGGGATCACGGAGACATGGCTCCAGGGTGGCCAAGGCTGGGAGCTGAACATCCAGGGATATTCAATATTCTGGAGGGATAGACAGAAAGGAAAAGGAGGTGAGGTAGCGTTGCTGGTTAGAGAGGAGATTAACGCAATAGAAAGGAAGGACGTTAGCTTGGAGGATGTGGAATCGATATGGGTAGAGCTGCGAAACACTAATGGGCAGAAAACGCTAGTGGGAGTTAGGCCACCTAACAGTAGTAGTGGAGTTGGGGATGGCATCAAACAGGAAATTAGAAATGCGTGCAACAAAGGTAAAACAGTTATAATGGGTGACTTCAATCTACATATAGATTGGGTGAATCAAATTGGCAGGGGTGCTGAGGAAGAGAATTTCTTGGAATGTATGCGGGATAGTTTTCTAAACCAACATGTAGAGGAACCAACGAGAGAGTAGGCTATTCTAGACTGGGTAATGAGGAAGGGTTAGTTAGCAGTCTTGTTGTGCATGGCCCCTTGGGCAAGAGTGACCATAATATTGTTGCGTTCTTCATTAGGATGGAGAGTGACATAATTAATTCAGAAACAAGGGTTCTGAACTTAAAGAAAGGTAACTTTGAAGGTATGGGACGTGAATTGGCCAAGATAGACTGGCAATTGATTCTTAAAGGGTTGACGGTGGATATGCAATGGAAGGCATTTAAAGACTGCATGGATGAACTACAACAATTGTTCATCCCAGTTTGGCAAAAGAATAAATCAGGGAAGGTAGTGCATCCGTGGATAACAAGGGAAATCATGGATAGTATCAAAACAAAAGATGAAGCATACAAATTAGCCAGAAAAAGCAGTCTACCAGAGGACTGGGAGAAATTCAGAGTCCAGCAGAGGAGGACAAAGGGCTTAATTAGGAAAGTGAAAATAGATTATGAAAGAAAACTGGCAGGGAACATAAAAACTGACTGCAAAAGTATTTATAGATATGTGAAGAGAAAAAGATTAGTTTAAACAAATGTAGGTCCCTTGCAGTCAGAAACAGGTGAATTCATCATGGGGAACAAGGACATGGCAGATCAATTGAATAACTACTTTGGTTCTGTCTTCACTAAGGAAGACATAAATAATCTGCCGGAAATAGCAGGGGACCGGGGGTCAAATGAGATGGAGGAACTGAGTGAAATCCAGGTTAGCCGGGAAGTGGTGTTAGGTAAATTGAATGGATTAAAGGCCGATAAATCCCCAGGGCCAGATAGGCTGCATCCCAGAGTACTTAAGGGAGTAGCCCCAGAAATAGTGGATGCATTAGTGATAATTTTTCAAAACTCTTTAGATTCTGGAGTAGTTCCTGAGGATTGGAGGGTAGCTAATGTAACCCCACTTTTTAAAAAGGGAGGGAGAGAGAAAACGGGGAATTACAGACCAGTTAGTCTAATATCGGTAGTGGGGAAAATGCTAGAGTCAGTTATTAAAGATGGGATAGCAGCACATTTGGAAAGTGGTGAAATCATTCGACAAAGTCAGCATGGATTTATGAAAGATAAATCATGTCTGACGAATCTTATAAAATCTTTCGAGGATGTAACTAGTAGAGTGGATAAGGGAGAACCAGTGGATGTGTTATATCTGGACTTTCAGAAGGCTTTCGACAAGGTCCCACATAAGAGATTAGTATGCAAACGTAAAGCACACGGTATTGGGGGTTCAGTATTGATGTGGATAGAGAACTGGCTGGCAGACAGGAAGCAAAGAGGAGGAGTAAACGGGTCCTTTTCAGAATGGCAGGCAGTGACTAGTGGGGTACCGCAAGG
The DNA here is from genome assembly GCF_010909765.2 of Amblyraja radiata. Taxonomy (NCBI): domain Eukaryota; kingdom Metazoa; phylum Chordata; class Chondrichthyes; order Rajiformes; family Rajidae; genus Amblyraja; species Amblyraja radiata. The sequence continues at coordinate 23,646,081 of NC_045959.1, read as the reverse complement.
CTCAGTGCTGGGACCCCAGCTATTTACGATATATATTAATGATTTGGACGGGGGAATTGAATGCAACATCTCCAAGTTTGCAGATGACATGAAGCTGGGGGGCAGTGTTAGCTGTGAGGAGGATGCTCGGAGGCTGCAAGGTGACTTGGATAGGTTGGGTGAGTGGGCAAATGCATGGCAGATGCAGTATAATGTGGATAAATGTGAGGTTATCCACTTTGGAGGCAAACAGGAAAGTAGACTATTATAATAGTCTACATTATGACAAATAAAGGATCCAATTCAATTATCTGAATGGTGGCCGATTAGGAAAAGTGGAGATGCAACGAGACCTGGGTGTCATGGTACACCAGTCATTGAAAGTAGGCTTGCAGGTGCAGCAGGCAGTGAAGAAAGCGAATGGTATGCTAGCATTCATAGCAAAAGGATTTGGGTATAGGAGCAGGGAGGTTCTACTGCAGTTGTACAGGGCCTTGGTGAGACCACACCTGGAGTATTGTGTACAGTTTTGGTCTCCTAATCTGAGGAAAGACATTCTTGCCATAGAGGGAGTACAGAGAAGGTTCACCAGACTGATTCCTGGGATGGCAGGACTTTCATATGAAGAAAGACTGGATAGACTCAGCTTGTACTCGCTAGAATTTAGAAGATTGAGGGGGGATCTTATAGAAACTTACAAAATTCTAAGGGGTTGGACAGGCTAGATGCAGGAAGATTGTTCCCGATGTTGGGGAAGTCCAGAACAAGGGGTCACAGTTTAAGGATAAGGGGGAAATCTTTTAGGACCGAGATGAGAAAAAAAAAATTCACACAGAGAGTGGTGAATCTGTGGAATTCTCTGCCACAGAAGGTAGTTGAGGCCAGTTCATTGGCTATATTTAAGAGGGAGTTAGATGTGTCCCTTGTGGCTAAAGGGATCAGGGGGTATGGAGAGAAGACAGGTACAGGCTATTGAGTTGGATGATCAGCTATGATCATATTGAATGGCGGTGCAGGCTCGAAGGGCCGAATGGCCTACTCCTGCACCTATTTTCTATGTTCCTAAAAATCATTGTATTACAGGTTTTGATGGCTATGAAATAATTATTTTAAAAGTACTTTCCTTCCCCATTCTCCATCTTTGCTGGAATATATGGGGTCTCTGATTCCCACATTGCACAATGAGTGGAACCACAGCCTGCCTCACAGCTCCAATGGCCCATGTTTAATCCTGACCACAAGTGCTGTGTGCAGATTGGACATTTACCCTCTAACCACAGAGGTTCCCCTGGGTGCTCTACTTTCTTCTCGATATTCCAAAGACATACGAGTTGGTAGATTAATTGGCCAGTATAAATTGTTCTTAGTGTGTAGGTGAGAGGGAGTTTTTTAAAGTAAGTTGATGGTAACATGGGGAGAATATAATGGGATTAATGTAAATAGGTGCTTGGTACTCGCAAACTTAATGGACCAAAGGGGCTGTTTTAGTGCTGCATGAGTGCGCCGTCTAGTTTTACTGTGGGTTTCTGTGAAGAATCCAGTGATGCAGGGGAGTGACGGAAGTGGTGGTATCTGTCACTTAATATCCAGGCATGCAGCTGGTCCATATTTAATGGGAGCAGTAGCTCACTGGCCTTCACAACCACATGCCATAACCTGTACACTTTGGCCACACGTATCAACCAAGATATTTTATGTTGATGCTGTGGTTTGTGGGTCATCTTGAACGTTAAAACAAAAATTGCGTATTTTGCATTTTGTCCATCATAACCGTGTGATATCACAGAGTACAGTAGAGCCAACAACTTTGCTTTTGTAACGCAGACACTGTTGTAATGCTGGAAACTAATGCAGCCATGCATTAACTTACTTAAAAGACAGTAGCAGGCTCTGCAGGTGGTAACGTTTTCCCCCATGTGTGCGCCCTTTTGTAGCATTAAATGTAATCCTGAAATATTAATGTGAAATGGGAGATTTGATTAATGCCACAGCACCAGGACAGTTTTTTTTTATCTTGCAGCCGAAATTCTTCTTGCGTGTCGTTCATTGTCTATTTAAAAAAAAAGTAATTAATATTGAATCTTTGCTAATCTACATTGATTTTCTAATCTATCATTGATTCTTAGCTTAAAAAATGCAATGTATCACTGGCTTTTTATTGTATTACCTGACAGTAGCAGATAAAGTATCAGTGTAGGAAGTGTCAGAAAAGGTTAATATTTATTGATTTTTGCTTGCATTAAAACCAGTGTCTGTTTTGCCATGTAAGATGTATGACCAACAGCTTTGGAGGATAATGTAGATTTTCTGCATGATGGTTATGCAAGCAGTCTAACTGTAACCTATTGCGGTATTGTGGTGGTGAAGTAAAAAGGAATGTCAGATCCTTAATAATAAAATAACTTACAAAGTCCAGACCACCTGGGAGTTGATTTGAGCTTGCCGAAATGAAGCACAAGAGTACCACTTAAAAGCTGAATAACCCCTGGCATTGCAAACGAGAGTCACATTTAGCCTTTTCATCCACTTAACTAGGCGCTATTGATCTGCAGAAGCAATGTAAGCAGGTGATAGCTGGAACTGTGAGCCACAGAGAACTCTTTCTTTATAGAGGGAAAATAAAGGATATAATTAGTAAGCTAAACCAAATGGATGTTAAGGTTCAATAGGACTGTTATCTAAAACGAATATTGAGGGTTTTATTTCTCTTTCAAGGTATGCAGCCTTTCATGAAGCCTGTCTCTAGTTTTAACCGCATAGTATATATGGAACAATGACGAGAGTACTGCAGTCTTTTCATTTATCTCCATCACCGTACAGCTGTCAAAAGGGCAAGATAATAACCAATGTCATGATTTGCATAAAGTAACAAATACACATGCATGCATACAATCACACACAACGTACACACAACGTACACACACACACACACATACACACACGTGCGCATGTGCGCACACACACACACACACACACATACGCGCGCACACACACGTGCGCATGTGCACACACACACACACACACACGCGCGCACACACACGTGCACTCACACACAAACCCTTGGGCCTTTGTTCCTGCATTGTAAATTCAAAGATACGCACAAGTGCTCCAGCACTCAGGTGCAGAGAATTAAATTTTGCCTTCTCTGTACAAGGCATGATTTAATAAGAATTACCTGAGTACTATTGTAGATGCCCTGCTCACCCAGCAGGCAGAACAGTCATACAATGAAAACATTCTCAAATTGTACTGCGTTAATCAACTAAAAACACTAAATGTTTCATTGATGTTATCTTTTTAATGTCAATTAAAAAGATAACAACTGAGCAATTCCAAACATCGATGAGGAACATTGAAGCATGATGAAAGATATTAAATGTGCAATTAAAATCATTTCCGATAAAATTAAACTTAGACTTTACACTTAAATACATTTCCATCACTCGTGTTTGCAAACTGTGCATGTAAGTGATTGGATTACATATATTATGATTTAGAGGGATTCACTCGCACAAGTTTCTGTTGTCAATGCTAATAAATCTTACAATGAAAAGAAGCTTTTCAGTTTTAACCTGCAACTGGTTTCTGTTTGGGTAGCTGGAAAATGCAGTTTAACTTGGTAAGTTTCCCCAAAGCACTTCCTGATAGTGAGCTCAGACAACATTCAAGATGTTTTCATTTGCCTACTTCAGACAGGCTGGATTTTGACATGAGAAAATGTTGGAAACGGGCAGCATCTGTGTGAAGAGCACTTTAATGAATGAAACATTACTCTGTTTCTCTTTCCACATATGCTGCCTGACCTGCTGTGTGTTTCCTGCATTTTCCGTTTACATTTCAAATTTTCAGCTTCTGCAGTTTGTTTGTGATTTTCTGGTTGAAGCTTAGCTGGGTTGGATGTGCTTCTGCATTGCTTGCATTCTCAAGGCTCAACCAGACAAAGTGGGTAAAGCATCTCCCATTAAAATTCATTCCTCTACACTTTAAAAACTTCATTCTCTGCATTATGCTAATAGAATCAGATGATGACTTGTGGACAATTGTTTTGTAATGAGCATGATATTTAGTCTTAGAAAGCTTGGTTTGTCCTCATGTTGTCTATCGCTGATGAATTAAAGTTTGCCTTGGAGGATTCCTATTAGCATTTGTAATCCCAAAGATTAAATTCATATCCATGCGATCATTTTTTATTTCTGATAAATCTCCTATGCAATGCCTTGGGATGTTGTACTACATTAAAGATGCTATATGTGTTGTCATTATCAGTCATTCCCAAGCAGAGCAATTGAAAATAGTTTTGACTCCATAAGATACAATTATTGAGCCGCCTAATGATTAAGTTAACCATCTGAAGAAGGGTCGCGACCCCAAACGCTGTCTGTCCAGTCTGTCCATTTCATTCCTTAAATGCGGCCTAGCCCACTGACTTCCTCCAGCAGTTTGTTTTTTACTCACGATTCCAGCACCTGCAGTCTCTTGTGCCTCCATCTTAAATATAAGGCTATTCAGCTATCAAATTTTTAAGTGATGGAAAATGCAGACAAAAGAATAGGGCCTGGTCATTCTATTAGATGCAGTTTTCCATATTTGCTTCATTGTTTATCTGATAGAGAAATGTAGAGCATTTCAAAGTTAATATGCAGGACCTCTCGGGGTAATGAACGAGTTCTGTCTTTTACACGTGTCCATAAATTGATTTTGTCCATAGTCAAAAGATACACAAAGATCACTCGATATGGTGACCATACTTCCAGAGTACTGTAATGAATGGCATCAAAAGAACATATGACTGATACGAAAAGACAATTACTAAAATTAGTTCTGACTCGTAGTAATGAATGTTTGTACGTGCGTTCAACTTTTAAATTTAATACCATGGGAGCTCATTTGTACGAAGGTATATACAATAGTTGGGCGTTTGTAACCTGTGGACAACCTGTATCTCGAATTGTCAATAATATTCCATAGAAACCACATTCTGCCTCAATTTGTTTTGATTGAGGCAGGCTCTTGCATTGCTAACCATTAAGGCTTTGAAGATTTTCTTTTTCTCTTAAACTATCTGGTGCAAAATGCAAACTGCTGGAGTAACCCAGTGGCTCAGGGAGCATCTGTGGAGGGAATGGATAGGTGACGCTTTGAGTCGGGACCCTTGTTCAGATCCATCTTCTGATGTTCACACTGAAGAAGGATCCTGAAGCAAAGCGTCACCTATCCATTCCCACCACAGATGCTGACTGACATTCAGCACTTTGTGTTTTGCTCAAGATCCCAGCATCCGCAGTTCCTTGTGTCTCAAAAGAACGTGGTGACTAAATTTCCAAAGCTTTATATCAGGCAGTTTTCCAAAACAAAATGAACTTGTATTCCAACTGTAGCTATATAAGCGATCTTACTGCGGATAATCCAAGTGTCACATTTCCATATTAACAGGTAACACTTAAATCATGTCATTAATTGTAGAATATGTTGAGATGGCCTGAGATCAGCAATCCTAAAAAAAAGTTCCTTCGATAGATCAACTCAAATTTTTGCCTTCGGTCAGCATGTATGATTACCACCGTCACTCCCCCTATTAGCCATAAGGACTACATAGATGTTACAATGAGGAAACTTCCCACTCAGCCCAGCCAGTCCCTGATAACTTTTACTCTTCATAACCATCAGAAAATGAATTAGGAAAGTCTGCTCTTCCTAACTTTGAGCCACGCACAATTGTATCAGTTAAAAAATAGCACTTTTACAAATCTTGTATTAAATTTGAAGTTTCAGAATCGAGTCCTGCAGTGCAGACTCCAAAAGCTCTCCTTACTGACAAATGTGGTCTATGGTATTTGGAATAATCTCAAGTGTATTTTTTTAATTGCTTACAATGAAAAATGAACACCATTCCATCAGTTTAAATAATTTGCGATCTTGCTCTTTCTGATCATAAATCTCTTAACGTTTTTTTAGTATTGACAGCTCCTAGGATATGTTATGAATCACAATTAAGCTTCACTTCACCTTCCCATTGTGAATTTCCCAGTCTGCTTTAAAAAATCGAGAATGCATTCCTTTTCTCAGTGGAAAAGTTGGAGGTTGTCACAGTATGCTTTTTCAAATGTACGCAAGCAATGAATTTGAAGGAAATGGCCATCCAGATTGGTTCAGACCTTGTCAGTTTTTACTGCAATTTATTTTGCTTCGTTGACTCCACGTTAGGTTAAAATGCACCTCTGCTGAGGAGACGTTAGGAAAAAGATAATTTTTTGAATACAAACTTGGAATGATCAGTACGTGATACTCTGCCTCTGAGATCTGTAATGCACAGATGTTGTCCATCACACAAGCCCGCCTCTCCTCAACCCCCCCTCCACCCAACAGGGGGTGGGTTAATGACAGGAAGGGGTATGCATTGGGTGGGACCCAAGGAAGAAAGGGGGGAACTAAAAGTAGGGGGGGGGGGGTGGATTCTATGGAAAGGGCTAAGGATAGGGAGATCTGACTGGTGGGGGGATCACATTGAAGATGGGGGAAATGTCAGAGAATGATGTGTTGGATGCAGAGGCTGGTGGGTGAAAGGTATGGATTAGGGGAACTCTATCCTTGTTACATCTAGGGGTAGAGATGTGAGAGCAGAGCTACAGACACAGAGAAGACGCAGGTTACGGATCTGCAAAGACAGTAGGCGGGGAACCAAGTTTACTAAAGAACGAGAACATCTTGGATGTCGACAATAGACAATAGGTGCAGGAGTAGGCCATTCAGCCCTTCGAGCCAGCGCCGCCATTCAATGTGATCATGGCTGATCATCCCCAATCAGTACCCCGTTCCTGCCTCTTCCCGAGAATGAAACCCACTTGGGAACAGATGTGGTGGAGAAAGAGAAACTGAGAGTAGGGGATGCCGTCTTTGTAAGAGACAGGGTGGGAGAAGGTGCAGTTCAGGGTGGTGCAGCGGTAGAGTTGCTGCCTTACAGAGAAAGCAGCGCTGGAGACCCAGGTTCGATCCCGACTGTGGGTGCTGTCTGTATGAGTTTGTACGTTCTCCCCGTGACCTGTATGGGTTTTCTCCGAGATCTTCGGTTTCCTCCCACACTTCAAAGATGTACAGGTTTGTAGGTTATTTGGCTTGGTAAATGTAAAAATTGTCCCTAGTGGGTGTTGGATAGTGTTAATGTGCGGAGATCGCTGGTCGGCGCGGACCCGATGATCCGAAGGGCCTGTTTCCGCGCTATATCTCCGAACTAAACTAAAAAATAAGTCTGCGAGTTAGTTGGGTTGTAGTTAACGTTAGTCGATAACCTAACATCTACTACAGCTGACGGTTGACGGAGTTGATTGAACAGATGGAGAGAAATTATTTTCTTTGGAAGAGTCAGTGCATAGAACAATTCCCATTACTGAGGCATGCCTTATTGTTGATACATTGAAGGTTTAATCCACTCACAGTCTTTAAATCAGTTAATCAGCTATTTAATCAGTTTTCAAAAAGAATTGCCTTTAATATCAAATTGATTTCCTGTATGCCGCATATCCATGCAGGGAGCTTTTCATAAGCTTGAACTAGCAAGTTGATTGCACACTTGTTACCTGTAATTTAATACAGAAGCACTCTGTTTACAAAGCCCAGACTTCCTGCCCTGTTAAAACAATCATTTCCTAAGTTGGAGCCTTAGAGTTAAATAAACAATGAGAGAACATTCAGTGCTGCCAGTAAACCATCACAGATAACTTTAACAGCCTTTGACTACATTGGTTGATATCTGCCCAGTGCAGACTCTGACATTTTCTCTGCCATGTTTTGACAATAGCCGCCTGCTTATCTTCTGCTGTGGTTCATTCACAACTTCACCGTTGCCATCAAGCCATGTGTCCACCTCTACCCTGTCAAGGCTCCCAGCGAAGAGTTGCTTCAGAACGTCTTGAGATCTTTGCGCTGCCCAACTGGGAAATTCTGGATTGACTGAAAGAAAAATAAATATTTGACGGACTAGGTTCAAGCCGCACACCAGAGACTTGAGCAGAAAGATTTAGATTCTGAGGGAGTGTTGCACAGATGATGGAGGTGCTATCTTTTGACTGAATGGTTACATTGGCCCTGCCTACTCTCCGGAGTGGGCGGGATAAGATCTCAAAGCATTATTTTGAATAAAGACAAGGGAGTTATCTGCAGTGACATGGCTGAAATGTATTGCTCTCTTAATATCATAAAAAATGTATCTGTTATTTCTCATTTTGTTACTTGCAGTTACTTGCTATGTTGCAGTGTTACCTACATTGCAGCAATGAATATCTTTGTCCCTTCTACAAATCAGCCATTTTACAATATGGAAACAGTCCATTGATCCAATTGATCCATGCTGGTATCTTTCCAGTTAGGAACGTCGTACCCACCTTTTTGTTCTAACCCCTTCAGCATCATCATTCTATTCTTCAAATATTTATTTTATCTCCTATTAAATGTATCTATGATCTCAGGTTGATATGTGTCTTTATATGTATATAAGGCGGTAGGTCATATGGCAGCTAAACAGAACTTTGGTTAGGCCACATTAGAGTATTGTGTGGAGTTCTGGTCACCGCATTATAGTAAGGACGTGGAAGCTTTGGAAAGGGTGCAGAAAAGGGTTACCACGATGTTGCCTGAATTAGAGGGTATTATCTGTAAACAGAGGTTGGATAAACTTGGATTATTTACTCTGGAGCATCAGAGGCTGAGAAGTCACCTGATAGAAATACATAAAATGATGAAGGGCATAGATAGGATAAATGGACCTTATAGAAACATATCAAATTCTTAAGGGATTGGACATGTTAGAAGCGGGAAAAATGTTCTCAATGTTGGGGGAGTCCAGAACCAGGGGTCACAGTGTAAGAATAAGGGGAAGGCCATTTACGACCGAGATGAGGAAAAACGTGTTCAACCAGAGAGTTCTGAATCTGTGGAATTCTCTGCCACACAAGGAATTGTCACTGGTTGTTTTCAAGAGAGAGTTAGATATAGCTCTTAGGGCTAACGGAATCAAGGGATATGGGGAGAAAGCAGGAACGGAGTACTGATTTTGGATGATCTGCCATGATCATATTGAATGGTTCAAACGGCTGAATGGCATATTCCTGCACCTAATTTCTATATTTCTATAGGTAGACAAAATTGCTGGAGAAATTCAGCGGGTGCGGCAGCATCTATGGAGCGAAGAAAATGGGCAACGTTTCGGACCGAAACCCTTCTTCAGACTGATCATATTTCTATATTTCTATAGTTAGCCTTATCCAAGTACGGAAATGTTAGATACTAGAGGGTATAGCTTTAAAGTAAGAAGGAGACAGTTTAAGGTAGATGTGAGGGACAAGACTTTTGCACAGAGAATGTTTGGTGCCTGGAACATCCAGCCAGTGGGTGTGGTGGAAGCAGATACAACAGCAGTTTTAAAGAGGCATGTAGACAATCATGTGGACAGACAGGGAATGAAGATATATAGACCCAGTGCAAGTAGATAGGTTTATTTTAAATTGATATCATGGTTGGCACAGGCATGGTGGGCCGAAAGGCCTATTCTTGTGTTATGCTGTTCTATGTTCTTAAAAGCTTCATCAAGAGAGTGGTGCTCCAGTTGGTGGAATAAGGTGGCCTTGTGCTGTTAACAAACTGTCTAAGTAGGTGCCAGGTAGGTTTAATTTTTTTGATGTGTGGGACAAGGACTCTGTGGTGAGATCAATCAGCATTTTCATTGGAATCATTGCTCAGTTGATGAATATAAAACACGTGATCAGATCATCTTTTTAAAGAGATGCTGAAGTGAGATTTTTGAACTAGGATCCAAGTTACCTCCGCATAGTCCTCTATCATTTCATCCCGCATTTACAGACTCCACTGTGCTCTTGGAATAACTTGAATGTCTTGCTAATACGTGACAGTACATCACCATTAGACCTTGATTCATGCCAACTACACTATTGCCGTAATTAAATGCAATGTCATATCTTGCACTTGCAATCTATTTCAATATATTCCCTTACTCATTATAAATAACAGGTAAAACAAAAGTTAAGTTCGGGTTTTGTTAACGTATTCAAAATTGAGCGTTTCTGCAGAATACCTAATGGGAAGTGAAGACATAAGTCAAGTCAACTTTATTTGTCACATACACATACAAGATGTACATTGAAATGAAAGTGGCAGCGCCTGCAGATTGGGCAAAACAACAGAACAACACATCAGAACCAGTATTTACATTAAAAAAAACACAACAGTAATTACTCGCTGGTGAGATCAGAGTTTACAGTCCTGATGGCCTGTGGGAAGAAACTCCGTCTCATCCTCTTTGTTTTCGCAGCGTGACAGTGGAGGCTCTTGCCTGACCGTAACAGCTGGAATAGTCCGTTGCTGGGGTGGTAGGGGTCCTTCATGATCTTGCTGGCTCTGGATCTGGATCTGCACCTCCTGGTGTATAGGTCCTGCAGGGGGGGAGGGGGGGGGGGGGGGGGGGCAGTGTAGTTCCCGTGGTGCGTTCGGCCGAACGCACTACTCTCTGCAGTTCCTTCCTGTCCTGGGCAGAGTTTTTGCTAAACCAGATCGAGATGTTTCCGGACATGATATTTTCTACAGCCCCAGAGTAGAAGGATTGAAGGATCCTCAGAGAGACTCTGAATTTCGTCAGCTGCCTGAGGTGGTAAAGGCGCTGCTTGCCTTTTACACCAGTGCGGCAGTGTGTGTTGTCCACGTCAGATCCTCTGTGTTGTGGACTCTGTTAAAGCTGCTCACCCTATCCACAGTAGTCCCATTAATCCCCAGTGGCCTGTACATCCTCAGTTGTTTTGCCTTTCTAAAGTCCACAATCAGCTCCTTCGTTTTAGTGACATTCAAGAGGAGGCTGTTGTTCTGACACCAGAGTGCCAGGTCAGCCACCTCCTCCAGGTAGGCCTTCTCATCGTTATCAGAGATCAGGCCCACCACCACAGTGTCATCAGCAAACCTGATGATGGAGTTGGAGCTGAACCTGGCCACACAGTCATGTGTGTACAGGGAGTACAGTAGGGGGCTGGGGACGCAGCCCTGGGGGGATTCTGTGTTCAGGGTGAGGGGGTTGGAGGTATGTCTCCCCATCTTGACCACCTAGGTCCTGGCGGTCAGAAAGTCCAGGACCCAGGCACACAGAGGAGTGTTCAGCCCCATTTCCAGCAGTTTCTTAGCAAGTCTGGTGGGGACTATGGTGTTGAAAGTTGAACTGAAATCAATGAACAGCATCCTCACATAGACCCCCTTCTGGCTGTCAAGGTGAGCAAGAGTGGTGTGCAAAACCTGGGAGACCGCATCATCCGTGGATCTGTTTGGACGGTATGCGAACTGCAGCAGGTCCATGGTGCGAGGGAGGAAGGCGCAGATGTAGTTCTTGATCAGCCTACAGATTCTGGAATCAGGAACAACAAACAATATGCTGGAGGAATCAACGGGTTGAGCAGCATCTGGCGGATAAGGGAAGGGAAGGAAATGTCGATGTTTCAAGTTGTCCTGCATCAGGACTGAGAGTGGAGAGGGGCGATGGGCAGTATAAAGAAGAGAGTCAGAGGGGTGAGACAGAAGCATAAGGTGATTGCTGGACGGAAGGAGTGAAGAATAATGGATATATGCAACCAGGTAATGGAGGGGAGGAGTGGAATAGAGTGGGGAGGACGAGGCAGTTGGACGATGGAAGAAAACAGGAGATAAAGGAGATCACCACTTTAACCGTCTCCTAACTGGGCTCCCTTCAGCTGCCTCCTTTTTTTTCTTTTTTTTTTCCTTTCTTCTCACTTCTGTCTCATCTCTTCCTGTCTCCTTTTTACTGCCAATCTTCCCTCTGCACTCCCAGCTCCGAAGCAGAGTTTTGACCTGAAATGTCAACAATTCCTTTCCTCTCCACAGATGCCACTTAACCCACTGAGTTCCTCCAGATTGTTTGTAATCCTCCAGATTAGTTTGTTAACAAATGGGAGAGTCTTTCCACTGGCAAGAGAGCTGGTTACTTGAGGACACAGATTTAAAATACTTTATTTAATGAACTGGGATGAGAGGCTGGAATTAGGATGTTGTACTGCAAACTGATCTGGATGTTCTGGGACAATTCAGCAAATTACGAATATGCTGCCTGAATGAGCTGTGGAAACAGATTCAAGTTAAGCCAAGTTGTGTCAAGTTTATTGTCATATGCATAAGAATAGTGAGGTACATGTGCAATGAAAGTCTTGTTTGCAGTGGCATTATAGGCACATAAACTGGATAGTACACAAAAACATAATTTATAAATAAATGATACAAATTACATATAAATTCTACAAGATAGTGAAAAGAAAGAGACTGTGCAAAAATACACATTTAGATAGATAAGCCTATGATCATGCAAGACAGAGGAACTTCCAAAGGAAAGAAGGAATAATTTGGAGGCCAGTAGGGAAAGCAGGGTGCTGGAGCTGATTGAAGGATTCTTTCAAATGAACAGCACAGGTGCAATGAGCTGAATATCCTATTTGTGTTGCCCTTTCCTTGGTATGCCCATAGAATTCATGGTATTTAAATATCTGCATTGACTGCATTTTGTAATGACTTGGTGTGACAGGAAATATGTTATCACAACTAGCCATTAAGACAAATGCTATGATATCATTTGAAGGAAAAAACATGAAGGAAAGAGAGAACGTGGATCAGAACGAAGGCATGAGGGAAATCCTGGGTTGGGGGCGGGGGGGGGGGGGGGATCGCCTGCGTGCCCCAGGAATGGTTGCAGTTCCCAGATCGTCTGCGTGCCCCTGGTCTGGCTGTAGCGCCCAGGTCGCCTGCATACCCTGGAACTGGCTGCAGTTCCCAGGTCGCGAAAATGAATTGAAAAAAAAACCGCCTGCGGGCCGGATGATTTCGGGATACGGTCCGGATCCGGCCCATGGACCGTAGGTTGCTGACCCCTGTCCTAGATGTCAGGCCTCATTGTTTCCCCCCCCCCCATGTTTTAAAAGCGATTTCCACCCATCAGTGAAGGGGTTGACAAACCAGCCTTGCCGCAGGTGACAAGATCACATAGACACCCTGCTGTGCCGCACTTATCAGGATTCTCTGGCGAATCCCAAAGTTTTATTGAATTTATTTTACTTTCATTATGGGTAAAATGATTAAATGGAGAACTGGCAAATTTTAAACGACCTGTAACGAAAACAAACACTGCTCTCCTCCCCTAGAAGAGTCGAGAGTCAAGAGTCAAGTGAAGGGTCACTTCTATTGACACTAACCTCAAACAAACACTGCACTTCTCCCCTAGAATGAATCATATTAAACAGTTATGTGCAATAATTAAAATTTCTAAACAGTAGGTAGGATTAAAATAGCTTTGGGACTTTTTTCCACTAATTTTGTGCTGTACCAAAACCATTATTTTGTAATGATGTTCTCCCATTGATTATTGGAACACAGTCGGCCAGTTTATAAATTATTCTTTTAGTAGTATCTCTCTCATCTTCTTGGTTCTTGGTTTCTTGGTCCTCCAAAATATTCCAAATGGAATTTAAACTGGAGGTGGTGAAGGGAGGGATTAAGCCCGAAAGGGTTATTGGGAAGAAAGAGCTACTTTAAATTTAAGAGACTGAAGGTTGTGGATTCAAATTCCACTCCAGATACACAAGTAACAAATTTAGGCAGACATTCCATAGGGAGTGGTCTGTGTGAATGTATGTGTGTGAGGTCACAGGGACAACAGACTTGCTGCAAACTTTTCTTTGCATTTCTGTCTTTTCCGATTGGTTAAATGTCTATCTCAGGGCAGATTGGTGTGTGCAATTTTTTCTCATTTAGAGTGGCAAAATCTAACGCATAATAAGTTATCTAACAAATACAATTAGTTAATTATGTCAGATGTCTGGGCAGGCAATGTGTTTGTAGTTGCAACCTGGGAACGGATGAACATTGCGGGCATCATTGACGCAGTGGCCGCATCTGCAGCAGGTGTCGCCTGTTCAAGGAACATCGGCTCAGCGTCAATAAGATGGAGTCTGAGCTCCATACACTGTGGCACGGCAGGGAGATGAAAAATTACTTGGACATGGGATTCCCGAAGGCAATCGCACCCCTTAGATGAATTCACTCTAAATTGGCAAATGATCGGGGACAGGACGGTGAGACTGCAGAAGAGGGGGGTAGAGGGATACAGTGGACAGTTTGGAAGGAGCCTCAACCCCTACCCCATGCTACATTTCTGGACCAGGGTGGGAACTGCAGGCAGGATATAAATGTAAATAGAAATATACATTACCGAGAAAATCCAGAGTTAATAAAAATTATAACAAATCAAAGCTTAATGCTTTTTATGTGAATGCACATAGTATTTGCTATAAAATGGACGAGTTGATGATGCAGATAGCAACAAATATAATCTAATACCTATTGTGGAGAAGTGATTATAAAGTGTCCAGGACTGGTTGCTCAATGTCCCAGGTTATTTGATGTCCAGAGAATAGTAGAAAAGGGAACATTTGGAGTAGCATTGCAGCAGGGGGAGTGTCAGATTGGTGTCAATTTGTGATATAGTGACAGCGAATAGTAATACACAATCAATTTTGTTTCAAAAGAGAGTAAAAGAGAGATGATAGAAGTGGTCTATAGGCCCCCAAAATATGACCTCTTGATAGGGTGGGGCATTCATAGGAAAATATCCAAGACATGTTTTAAGGAACTGCAATTGTTATGGGAGATTTGGATCTACATATTGATCGAACAAACTAAACATCAAAGAGATCATAGAAGAAGATGTGAAGTGCTTCTTAGAAATGTATTTTACAAAACCTACCTGAGACCAGACTATTTTAGATTTAGGAGGATTAATAATAAGATGTTGTAGTTAAACGTTTTCTGGCAGGCAGTGACCACAATATGACAGAATTCCGGGTATAGTTTGAAGGTGATCATAGCAAGACCAAAAACACTGTCTTCAACTTAAATGAGGCTAATTATAATGGTATAAAGGTGGAGTTGTCTTGGGTGAACTGGGAAAATAAGCTGAACAGTGGTAGATATTTAAACAACTGGCCCAAAACATTCAGCATTGAGGCACAATCTGTGGTTAACACAGGAAGGC
This sequence comes from Amblyraja radiata, assembly GCF_010909765.2. Classification (NCBI taxonomy): domain Eukaryota; kingdom Metazoa; phylum Chordata; class Chondrichthyes; order Rajiformes; family Rajidae; genus Amblyraja; species Amblyraja radiata. The sequence goes on along the minus strand of NC_045959.1, from coordinate 23,631,020 downwards.
ATGGGAAATGTTAAATTGAGAAGTAACTTATATAAAGTTGCAAGAGCTAGTGATAGGCCAGAGGCCTGGGATGTTTTTTTAAGGATTTAGCAGTGAAAGACGATAACGCTCATAAAAAGGAAGAAAATTGATTTTGAGAGAAAACTTGCATGAAAACTACAGATCTATAAATGGAAAGAAGACGGCTAGGTGTAGGACCTCTAGAGAATGAGACGAGTGAAGTAATAACAGGAAACATAGAGATCACATATATCAAATTAAATTTTTTTTGCCTCATTTATCACCATGGCGACTGAAAATATTTCTAAGATAACAGATGGGCTAATTTCAAATAAAGCGAGGAACGTAAAAATCCCAATCACGAGGGATACAATGTTAGAGAAACTCATGGGGCTAAAGGTGGATAAATTGTGAAATCCAACGGCCTGCAACCAAGTGCTTTAAAGGAAGTGTTTACAAAAATGGTGACCCATTGGTTGACATTTTTCAAGATTTGTTAAAATTCAGGTAGGTACACGACTGGAAAATTGTGATGTGACTCCGATGTTCAAAAAGGTAGAAAGACAAAAGGTGGTGAACAATAGGCTACTGAACAATAGCATCCACTGTTGACAAGATGTCACAAAACAAAGAGTTGCAATAAATGCAAACTTTTCAGGCTGTGTGTGTGTGTGTGTGTGTGTGTGTGTGTGTGTGTGTGTGTGTGTGTGTTTCTCGAACTCTGCGCAAACTACTCGGCCACCCTGCAACCCGACTCTCCCTCTCTCCCTCCCCCCCCCCCCCACACCTGACTACCTACCTGGTCCAATTGTCAAGTCAACGGGATCTAAACCACAGCTAACAATGAATGACCTGTGGAAGAAGGAACTGCAGATGCCGCTTTTTATGGAGGGAGGGATTGCGGGTAGGGGAGAGGGAAGGAGAGGTGAGGGAGGGATTGGGGAGGGGAGGAGGAGAGGGGAAAGATCCTGGGGAGGTGAGGAGGGAGAGTGGGGGGTTGAGGGTGGTAAGACTGGAGTCTGAGTGCCCTCCAGACGTCCACATCTGCGCCAGGTGCGTCGAGATGGGGCTCCTAAGGGACCGTGTTAGGAACCTGGAGCAGCTAATCGATGACCTCTGTCTGCTCAGGGAGAGCGAGGAGGTCATAGAAAGGAGTTACAGGGAGGTGGTCACTCCAAGACCACGGGAGACAGAAAACTGGGTCACAGTTAGGAAGGGCAATGGGCAGAGGCAGGGACGGGTGAGTACCCCGGTGGCTGTACACCTTGAAAATAAGTACTCATGTTTGAGTAAAGGTGGGGGAGACAGCCTACCTGGGGGCAGCGACAGCGGCCGGGCCTCTGGCACAAAGACCGGTCCTGTTGCTCAGAAGGGTAAGGAAAAGAAGAGGAGGGCAATTGTAATAGGGGACTCTATAGTCAGGGGGTCGGATAGGCGATTCTGTGGACGCAGACAGGAGACCCGGATGGTAGTTTGCCTCCCTGGTGCCAGGGTCAAGGATGTGTCTGAACGTGTCCAAGAAATCCTGAAATGGGAGGGAGAGGAGCCTGAGGTTGTGGTACATATAGGTACCAACGACATCGGTAAAAAAAGAGAAGAGGTCCTGAAAGAAGAATTTAGGGAGTTAAGGAGAAGGACTGCAAAGGTAACAATCTCAGGATTACTGCCTGTGCCACGCGACAGTGAGAGTAGGAATGGAGCGAGGTGGGGGATAAATGAGTGGATGAGGGACTGGTGCAGTGGGTATGGATTCAAGTTTCTGGATCATTGGGACCTCTTTTGGGGAAGGTGCGACCTGTACAGAAAGGACGGGTTGCACTTGAACTCGAGGGGGACCAATATCCTGGCGGGGAGATTTGCAAAGGCTACTGGGGAGACTTTAAACTAGTATGGTTGGGGGGAGGGACTCAAATTGGGAAAGCTAGCAGTCAGTGTGTGAGGCAGGAGGCAGAGAATGGTAGCACTCTGACCCAAAATGTAAGGGAGAGAGAAGAAAAAGACAATAAACAGAGAATAAGAGAGGGTGGGTGTCTTAAATGTGTATATTTTAATGCTAGGAGCATTGTAAGAAAGGTGGATGAACTTAGAGCCTGGATTGACACCTGGAAGTATGATGTTGTGGCGATCAGTGAAACATGGTTGCAGGAGGGCTGTGATTGGAAACTAAATATTCCAGGATTTCGTTGCTTCAGGTGTGATAGAATTGGAGGGGCAAGACGTGGAGGTGTTGCATTGCTTATCAGGGAAGATATTACAGCAGTGCTTTGGCAGGATAGATTAGAGGGCTCGTCTAGGGAGGCTATTTGGGTGGAACTGAGAAATGGGATAGGGGTAGCAACACTTATAGGGGTGTATTATAGACCGCCAAATGAGGAGCGAGAATTGGAAGAGCAAATATGTAAGGAGATTGTAGATATTAGTAGTAAGCACAAGATAGTGATTGTGGGAGATTTCAATTTTCCACACATAGACTGGGAAACACATTCTGTAAATGGGCTGGATGGGTTGGAGTTTGTAAAATGTGTGCAGGATAGTTTTTTGCAGCAATACGTAGAAGTACCTACTAGAGAAGGGGCGGTGCTGGACCTCCTGTTAGGAAATGAGACGGGTCAGGTGGCAGAGGTATGCGTTGGGGAACAGTTCGGGACCAGTGATCACAATACCATTAGTTTCAATATAATTATGGAGAGGGTCAGAACTGGACCTAGGGTTGAGATTTTTGATTGGAGAAAGGCTAACTTTGAGGAGATGCGAAAGGATTTAAAAGGAGTAAATTGGGACAGTTTGTTTTATGGGAAAGATGTGGAAGAGAAATGGAAGACATTTAAAGGTGAAATTTTAAGAGTACAGAATCTTTATGTCCCTGTTCGGTTGAAAGGAAATAGTAAAAATTGGAAAGAGCCATGGTTTTCAAGGGAAATTGGACACTTGGTTCGGAAAAAGAGAGAGATCTACAATAATTATAGGCAGCATGGAGTAAATGAGGTGCTTGAGGAGTATAAAGAATGTAAAAAGAATCTTAAGAAAGAAATTAGAAAAGCTAAAAGAAGATATGAGGTTGCTTTGGCAAGTAAGGTGAAAGTAAATCCAAAGGGTTTCTACAGCTATATTAATAGCAAAAGGATAACGAGGGATAAAATTGGTCCATTAGAGAGTCAGAGTGGACAGCTATCTGCAGTGCCTAAAGAGATGGGGGAGATATTAAACAATTTCTTTTCTTCGGTATTCACCAAGGAGAAGGATATTGAATTATGTGAGGTAAGGGAAACAAGTAGAGTAGCTATGGAAACTATGAGATTCAAAGAAGAGGAAGTACTGACACTTTTGAGAAATATAAAAGTGGATAAGTCTCCAGGTCCGGACAGGATATTGCCTAGGACATTGAGGGAAGTTAGTGTAGAAATAGCAGGGGCTATGACAGAAATATTTCAAATGTCATTAGAAACGGGAATAGTGCCGGAGGATTGGCGTACTGCGCATGTTGTTCCATTGTTTAAAAAGGGGTCTAAGAGTAAACCTAGCAATTATAGACCTGTTAGTTTGACGTCAGTGGTGGGCAAATTAATGGAAAGGATACTTAGAGATAATATATATAAGCATCTGAATAAACAGGGTCTGATTAGGAACAGTCAACATGGATTTGTGCCTGGAAGGTCATGTTTGACCAATCTTCTTAAATTTTTTGAAGAGGTTACTCGGGAAATTGATGAGGGTAAAGCAGTGGATGTTGTATATATGGACTTCAGTAAGGCCTTTGACAAGGTTCCGCACGGAAGGTTGGTTAAGAAGGTTCAATTGTTGGGTATTAATGGTGGAGTAGCAAGATGGATTCAACAGTGGCTGAATGGGAGATGCCAGAGAGTAATGGTGGATGGTTGTTTGTCAGGTTGGAGGCCAGTGACTAGTGGGGTGCCACAGGGATCTGTGTTGGGTCCACTGTTGTTTGTCATGTACATCAATGATCTGGATGATGGTGTGGTAAATTGGATTAGTAAGTATGCAGATGATACTAAGATAGGTGGGGTTGTGGATAATGAAGTAGATTTTCAAAGTCTACAGAGAGATTTGTGCCAGTTGGAAGAGTGGGCTGAAAGATGGCAGATGGAGTTTAATGCTGATAAGTGTGAGGTGCTACATCTTGGCAGGACAAATCAAAATAGGACGTACATGGTAAATGGTAGTGAATTGAAGAATGCAGGTGAACAGAGGGATCTGGGAATAACTGTGCACAGTTCCCTGAAAGTGGAATCTCATGTAGATAGGGTGGTAAAGAAAGCTTTTGGTGTGCTGGCCTTTATAAATCAGAGCATTGAGTATAGAAGTTGGGATGTAATGTTAAAATTGTACAAGGCATTGGTGAGGCCAATTCTGGAGTATGGGGTACAATTTTGGTCGCCTAATTATAAGAAGGATGTCAACAAAATAGAGAGAGTACAGAGGAGATTTACTAGAATGTTGCCTGGGTTTCAGCAACTAAGTTACAGAGAAAGGTTGAACAAGTTAGGGCTTTATATTCTTGGCTGTTTATATTCCACCAAGTGCCAACGTCAAGCTAGCACTGAACACCCTGCTAGCATCAATCAACAAACTACAGACTGCGCACCCTGATGGGATTTTCATCGTGGCTGGAGACTTCAACCAGGCTAATCTAAAAACTGTCCTCCCTAAATTCCACCAGCATGTCACGTGTCCGACGAGAGGTCAAAATACACTGGATCACGTGTACAGCAACATTAGGGATGGATACAAAGCCTCCTCTCTCCCTCACCTCGGCCAGTCTGACCATCTATCACTCTTTCTCACCTCGGCATACAGACCTCTCATTATGAGAACCAAGCCCAGTGTGAGAAGCATAAAGACTTGGCCCGAGGGCGCTGCCGCCCAACTTCAGGACTGTTTTGAGCGCACCGAGTGGGACCTGGTTGCAAACCAGGACATACAAGAATATACATCCACAGTCATGTTCTATATACAGAACTGTATCAACAACGTCACTGTCGACAGGGAGGTCAGGTGCTATCCAAACAACAAACCATGGATGACCAGGGATGTCAGGAAACTGCTGAGGGAACGCAACTCAGCCTTTAGATCTGGCAGTGATGAATTGTACAGCACTGCCAGATCTAAGAGGCAAAGACAGCCTATGGAAGAAGGTTAGAGGGGTATTTTAACGAGAGGGACCCTCGGCGTGTCTGGCAGGGCATTCAGCAACTCATAAACGACAAGGGCAAGGGGGGGCCGATCATCAGCAGCAGTAACAACTCGCTAGCTGAGGAGCTCAACAACTTTTTCGCCCGTTTTGAGCTGAATGAGGCGGAGCCTGCACCTGCAGCCGCGCCCAGCACTGACGACCTGGCACTCACTGTGAGTACGGAGGACGTCAGAAGAACACTCCGCAGGGTCAACCCCAGGAAGGCTGCTGGACCAGATGGCATCCCAGGGAGAGTATTGCGGGACTGTGCAGACCAGTTAGCGGAGGTTTTTAGCGACATCTTTAACCTCTCTCTGTCAACGTGCACTGTCCCTAAATGCTTTAAGACTGCTACCATCGTGCCTGTACCCAAAAAAACATCCATTACCAGCTTGAATGACTATAGACCTGTTGCTCTCACTTCAACGGTAATGAAGTGTTTTGAACGGCTGGTCCTGGCCCACATTAAGTCCTCACTCCCATCCACCCTGGATCAGCATCAGTTTGCATATAGAGCTAATAGGTCAACAGAGGATGCCATCAACATAGCTCTACATTCTGCACTGACACATCTGGAGCGTCCTGGCTCATATGTGAGGATGTTATTTGTAGATTTTAGTTCTGCATTTAATGCCATCATCCTCAGCAGAATGGTGGACAAACTGTCTGATCTGGGTGTTAATGCAAACACATGCGGATGGATTAAGGACTTTTTAACAGACCGCCCACAGACTGTCAGGATGGGGTCCAATTACTCCCCAGTCCTGACGCTCAGCACAGGAGCGCCACAAGGTTGTGTGCTGAGTCCCATCTTGTATACAATATACACTTACGACTGTATACCAACACACAGTACAAACAGGATCATCAAGTTTGCGGACGACATGACTGTGGTGGGACTGATAAACAACAACGACGAGTCTGCCTACAGGGATGAAGTCCAAAAACTGACTGTCTGGTGTACCAAAAACAACCTGGTACTCAACCCATCAAAGACAAAAGAACTGGTCGTCGACTTCAGGAGGAAGAGGAGAGAGGAACCTGCTCCCTTATACATCAAAGGAGACATGGTGGAGAGAGTCACTGGCTTTAAGTTCCTGGGAATAAACATCTCCCAGGACCTCAAATGGCAAATGAACACCGTCACTCTCGTGAAGAAGTCACATCAGCGGCTGTATTTCCTGAGGTCTCTGCGGAGAGCAAACGTCTCACAGCCGCTGCTGCTGTCCTTCTACCGATGCGCCGTGGAAAGTATCCTCTCCTATGGAATCCTGGTGTGGTTTGCTAGCTGCACTGTGGCTGAGAGGAGGGCGCTGCAGGGAATTATAAAAACTGCGCAGCGCATTACAAACGCTCAACTGCCCTCCTTGGATGATATATACAGGGCCCGATGCTTGCGCCAGGCCACAAATATCAAGCAGGACACATCCCGCCCTGCCAACCACATTTTCACTCTGCTACCCTCTGGGAGGCGATTCAGGTCTCTGAAGGCTAAAAATAGTTTCTACCCATGTGCGATAAAAGAGCTTAATTCCAACAGAGAACACTGGGGAAGCAAAATGTAACTCCAAGAAATGCCGCCAAATTCTTTTTAAATACTTATTTATTATTTTACTAATAAGTGTACATATGTGTCAATGGTTGTCGTGTTTGTATTTTTTTAACCGGAGGAGATGTAATGGAATTTCGTTGCACAGTATTGTGCAATGACAATAAACGTATTCATTCATTTATTCTTTGGAGCGCAGAAGGTTAAGGGGGGACTTGATAGAGGTCTTTAAAATGATGAGAGGGATAGACAGAGTTGACGTGAATAAACTTTTCCCACTGAGAGTAGGGAAGATTCAAACAAGGGGACATGACTTGAGAATTAAGGGCAGAAGTTTAGGGGTATCATGAGGGGGAACTTCTTTACTCAGAGAGTGGTGGCTGTGTGGAATGAGCTTCCAGTGAAGGTGGTGGAGGCAGGTTCGTTTTTATCATTTAAAAATAAATTGGATAGTTATATGGACGGGAAAGGAATGGAGGGTTATGGTCTGAGCGCAGGTATATGGGACTAGGGGAGAATAAGTGTTCGGCACGGACTAGAAGGGTCGAGATGGCCTGTTTCCGTGCTGTAATTGTTATATGGTTATATGATTATATAGGGGGTAGGGAGGGAGAGGGGAGAAAGTGGAGGAGGGAGAGGGGGGGAGGAGGGGGAATAGAGGGAGAGGAGTGGGGGAGGTAGGGAGTGCAGAATAGAGGGAGCGGAGGGCAGTGGGGGAGGTCAGGAGGGATAGTGGGGGGATTGGGGAGGTGAGGAGTGGGGGATAGAGGGATAGGAGGCATGTAGGGAGAGGAGAGGAATGAGGGAGGGAGGGAGTGACAGGGTAGGGGAAAGGAGAGGTGAGGGAGGGATTGGGAGAGGGGAAAGAAGAGGACGGGTGAAGAGATGGGGAAGAGAGTGCTGGGGATGAGGGGAAATGAGCCGCGACTGCGCAGTTGGGAGCTATGGGTGAGCGGTGGAATATTTTGCGTTGGGGGACCAGATCTCCCATGTGACAGGGTCCCACTTGGAGAGAGACTGCAAGCAAACGCAGTTCAGAGGGATCCAGGTGCTGTAATGTATGAATCACAAAGAGTTGGCAGGATGCACCAACAAGTAGTTAAGAAAGCAAATGAAGTTAGCCTTTATTGCGAAGGAGTTGGCGTTTAAGAATAGGTGGGTTTTTATTACAGTTGTACAGCATACTAGTGAGGCCACACTGGAATTCTGTGCATAGTTTTGATTCTCTTACCTGCAAATATTATGTAGTAGCATTGGACACCATCCAAAGGAGGTCCACCAGGCTAATTCATGAAATGGGGGAGTTCCTATATGGGGAAGATAGATAAATAATTAAAAGAGAGAGAAATTGAGGGTTATGGGGAGCTGGCACTGAAGAGAGGTTGAAACCAGTATAGATGAGCCATTATCATACTGAATGCTAGGACAAGCTTGAGTGGCCTGGTGACCCACTTCTACTCCTGTTTTCTTGTGTTCTTGGTTAAACATGTCATTTAAGAGACAGTGCTCCAACTGCTCTCTTGGACAAGAAAACTGGTGTGTTGGCTCATATTTATTCTTCAACCAATAACACCAAAATAAATGACCTGATTATTATTATCACATTGCAGTTTGCAATGCACAGATGCCTGGAAATATGCCAGTTTTTCTTAATGCCCAGCAACTACATGGTGATCGGTAATTAGGGATCATGCACATAAGGTCATTGGTAGAAGGATTAGAACGTTAAAGAATTTTTTGTTACCCAAAGATTGATGGTGGTAGAGATTTGTTGTCTGGGAGAGTGGAGGTTGCAGAAACCATCATTACACTTAAAAATGTGCACTGGACATGCTGTAACCTAAAGCGCTATAGTGGGATTACCTTAAATAGCTCTATTTTGTTAGCTGGTGTGTACACGCCAGGCAGAATGACATAAATCTCTTTGGTTCAATACTAATGGACATCCAAATGCAATACAGTGTACAATTTACAGCCTTTGTTTGAATCTTCCTTTAATAGTCTGACTGTTATTTGCGTTGACTTTTAAACTGTGTATTATGGGCTTCAGGTGAATGCTGCCCGAAATGTCAAGAATGAGCCGAGTAATATCCCAGTGACCTTAAATCATCGGTACTTAATTGCCTTGCTCAGAAATTCTAGCAATATTGTTATGTCTTAATTCAGCTATGTTTGTAGTGTCTAATGCGTTTAAATTGGACCAATAGACAATGATTTCCGCTTGTGTAGCACTTTTAATTTGGTTAAAGATCCCAAGCTGGAAATGTTATCAGTTGACAATGAAGCACAGGGAGGCCCTCACCCACGGCCGACCTTAGGAGGTGCGGGGCCCAATTGGGAACAATTCGGTGAGCCCCAGGTTCCCAGCCAAGATCTGTAGAATCATAGAAATATAAATATATAATTATAAATGAGTCATATTCAGGCACGTGCCGTGAGTAATTACTCAGGGTAGGCAGTCAGTTGACTTTAAAAAAAATTTAAACTGCGCATGCGTAGATTGTTCTCCTCTCCGTATAAATAAGAAATAAAATTATAGAAAGTAACAATTCAACTTGCCCAATGCTTCCAAATCTCCTTCATTCTGAATGGGGGGGGGGGGGGGGGTGGGGGGGGGGGGTGGAGGGTGACAGCAGGTGGAGAGATGGTGGGGAAAAACGGGAGCACACCGGGACGAGCTGAATCAGTTGTGATCTTATTGAATGACAATACTAGTTCAAGGGACCAATTGGGGGGGAGAGTTCCTTTCACAGCGTGTGGGGAGTCTGGCCAGGGGTAAAGTTGCAGGGAGGGCAGGAGCGTTGAGAAGAAGGAGGTCCCACTCACTCACCGCTGCCACGGCGCGCTGGGCGCGGAGCCACTGCACTGTGGACAGCGGAACCGACCGCCATCTCAGCGCCTTCTACCGGCCCGCTCACTTCTGGCAGTGTTCTCCGTCTGAACAGTGAGGGGACCAGTTCAAGAGCAAAGATCATAAGGTGGAGCGGGTCAGCGGGCGGTGGAGCTTACTCCTGTGTCAGCGCAAACAAGGGACCAAATTGAGGTTACTCGCACTGACACATGGAGTAAGCTCCACCGCCCGCTGTCCTGTTATCCATCGCCCGCTGACCCGCTGACCCGCTCTTGAGCTGGTTGCTGGCATGATCCCCGACCCCCTCCTTCTCAACGCTCCTGCTCTCCCCGCAACTTTACCCCTGGCCAGACTCCCCACATGCTGTGAAAGGAACTCTTCCCCCCCCCCCCAGCAGCGCTGTCCTTTTACAGCCGCTTCCCACTTTACAGCCGCTTCCCATCAGCTGCTAGCAATGAGGGATAGACTTGGCTATCCCTCAGTACAGCAACATCGTCTGTCTTTCTTGGCTAACAACCTAACCTTCGGCCTCCAAGATGCAGGACCTGCAATGGGGTGTTACATATATATTGCAATCAGTGATGGAAATGGGTTTTAGGAACTAGGGGTACATTAAGGTCCGTGAGGCTGAGGTTGTGAAGGAGGGGGTAGTGGCTATAAGCCTCCCGTGAGAAATTTTATTTAACTCTGAAATTGAAGATAGACATAAAGCTGGAGTAACTCAGCAGGATAGGCAGCGACTCTGGAGAGAAGACCCTTCTTCAGACTGAACTGAACTCTTGGTGAATCCCGTGAACTCTCCGGGATTCCCGTGAATTTTATTCAAAGGAACGCGGCGTCATTAATACTTGGTCAAAACACAATTACATTTACTGAGGAATGTGGATCGATGTATTGATGACACATTGTATACCTACGTGTTAACTACTGGCTGTTACAAGTGCTAACAGTGGTAGTTAACAAATTGTTTTTGTCTCATGGCCGGTGCAGCGGTGACTCGTTTTAACGATTATCCATGATAGTTTTTTAAAAATCCGTATTTAACGACGCAAATGTTTTTTTTTTTTAATTCCACATTTAATAACGCGAATTCGTATTTCCGTATTCGTATTGCGTTTCTGTATGAAATACAGAAAATTAGTGCGGGGGCCCCCTTAGGCGCGGGGCCCAATTGGGAGTAATTGCTCCAATTGACTTAATGCCGGCCCTGCCCTCACCCACCACTCAGTTTCTGTTTGCTACACGTGCCACTTGCTGAGCCTTGAGCCACTAATTCCCAGTCTGATTTCAAAAGGCTGGGATTCCTGGTGAACTCCAAGCCATTTATCAGTCATTGGCAAATGGGCGTTGCTGTGTGACTGGACTCTATGTAAACGAAGAATGTGTAATGCTTGATTCTTGCGGGTGATTCCCTTTCTCTGCTTTGTGCTCACCCCCCAACTCGATTACGTTTCCAGGCACGAAATGCCAAAAGTGCTTTCCACTTTGGTGGGGAGTATTTAAAACAAATAATTAAAACAAAACAGTTTAAAGCCTTCTTTGTGTTCTTTAAAAAAATGGCATCAATGCCTCTACTGCCATGAGTGCTGCATTACTTGCCCAACTCCCACTCAGCTCCAGGACCCACCCTTATTCCCAGGGACCCACTCACTCAGACACCTCTCACTAACCAAGTTCCAAGTGGAGCAGTAATTGCTCAAAGGGCAGGCAGCTCACTGACATTAAGGATGGGAAAAGAAGTTCCCAGCAAGGTGGCTGGGAATGTGATTTGCTGGTGGATGGAAGGTCGGTGGTTGGGCGATTAACAAGGGGCCCAAATATCTACCCAAAACTACGTACAGGAGTTATCGCATTACTGCAGAACCTTGGGTTGGAGAAACTGGCTTCATTAAGGCTGATGAACAAAACTTTGAGAGTGTGAGAGAGAGAGAGAGAGAGAGAGAGCGAGAGAGAGCGAGAGAGAGAGAGAGAAAGAGAGGTTATGACGAGCATCATAAAGGAAGAGAGAGAGTTGAGAAGGTTTAAAGAGGGCTAGGTTTAGAGTTAAGGCTGGCCTGCTGAAAGCTTTGTGGAATATTGACATTAGTCCAGAAATCAAGTTTGGAGGAACATGGATATCCTGGAGACTAAAGATACGGTGTGAATTAGAGGGAAGAAGAGTGAGGCCTTGAAGGAATTTATTTTTATCAATAAAATCTGTTAGTGATGGAGGATAATGGAATGCTAGTTATGAAAATACAGGTTCTTTCTCATTTATTTCTGTTGCAATGTATTTCACGAACCTCCGACAGTACTTCAATGTCATCCTGAATCTCTGGCCTAATTTTTCTCCAGTTTGCAAATATGGGAATCATATCAAATACTCTGCACTTGCCTGGATGAGCACAACTATGAGTATTTGATGTATAACTGGGAATTCATTCACACGATGTACCCAAAATGCAAGGCAGAGGCAGGTTAGCAGATCAGTACTCGATTATATTTCTTATGACAACCAGCAAAGTATTACATTTATAAAAGCATTACAAAATACATGAAATGTGTTTTGTTTCCCATCGAGGGATAGACAGTCTTGTCAATCCCAGTGCATCACAGAGAGCAATGAAACACCAGCCACTTGTACAATAACATTGGGAACATTCATTCAACAAACATGAGAAACACACGTTTGTTAAACAGACTGTCTCTCCGAGTTTACAAATGAAATGATAACTGTGGATGTGTTTCTCTGGCAAGGATGAAACAAAAAAAAATGCAAGTTGTTGATTATAATAACAATGGCATTTATTTAAGGAACTGCAAATGTTGGTTTAAAAAAAAAGCATTTATTTAACCTGTCCCTGCAACTCTGCAGCTAACAAAGATTGTAATGAAATTGCTCGTCTATTCTTACCCTTTGATCATTTGCTAGTGTAGGACTCATAGTGGAAATCTTTCCACCTTTTTTTCTGGTTTATCCACAGTGTTCACTAACTGCAGGATTCTAATCTTTCATGGGATCTACGTGTACATGTCCCGTACCCGAAAATCAATTTGTGTTCTCTGGTGCAAATTACCTTCAGTGAGAAACTCATTTCATATGGAGTTCTAAGCAATGCTGTGAACTCCAGGCTGAATGTATGACAAGGAAAGCAGATTACCTAACTAAAGAAGGAAAAGCTGTTAGATTTGCCTGGGTTTTTGATAGGGAGCCTTGCAGGTATGGGAATTATTATAAGTGAATGGATCAGGAGATAAGTGTGTGATGCATGCTAATTTGAAAGCAAACTCCCAAAGATGTAAACAAACTGAAATAAAAAGCAACAATAGCTGGAGATACCAGTTTAGGACATTGTTCTGAACCTGCAGCCGTTCATCTTTGTAACAGTTGAGTAAGTTTGCACCGCCTATTCAAGTATTCATGAGTACCCAAGTGCCAGAATTCCAAGGAGCTGCCGATGGATCCACAGTACTCCAGCTCTGGATTCCTTATGCCCCTGTCCCACTTAGGAAACCAGAACGGAAACCTCTGGAGACTTTGCACCCCACCCAAGGTTTCCGTGCGGTTCCCAGAGGTTGCAGGTGGTTGCCGGAGGTTGCAGGTAGTGGAAGCAGGTAGGAAGTCTGACAGAAACCTCCAGGAACCGCACGGAAACCTTGGGTGGGGCGCAAAGTCTCCAGAGGTTTCCGTTCAGGTTTCCTAAGTGGGACAGGGGCATTATACTAACTCCTAATAGAAACCAGTGCATTAGTGTGAAATTCATCTTCTCCCAGCACTAATGCAGCAAAGTCTCTCCAAACACAATTGCCCAGCTCATTCAGCCAAATGTACACCATTGTGTTTCTCTGCAGTGTATTAATTTAAATATTTATCGACCATTTCCCATAAAAGTTGTGATAGGTTCTGTCTCATTTATTTCTGTTGCAAAATATTTTATGAACTTCCGGCAGTGCTTCAATGTCATCCTGAATCTCTGGCCTAATTTTTCTCCAGTTTGCAAATATGGGAATCATATCAAATACTCTGTACATGCCTGGATGAGTTCAACTATTCAGTTCTTGCAGCACCCACGCATGATTGCTGCAATGTGTACCATGTACATTGCAGCAAATGTACCATGTACATTGCAAATTGCACCTGCTGTCAAACATACTGCCGCCTAGAAGGAAGTGCTTGTGAAGTTAGTCATATCGCACAGAAACATGCCCTTTAGCCTACCATGTTCACAATGACCATTCAGTACCTATTTATATTGATGCCACTTACCACCACATAAGTGTATTTTCTATTATAGGAAACCCTGCATCCAATCTGCACAAAGCAGGCTTCCACTATTAAAGGGTGGCACGGTAGCGTTACTGCCTTATAGCGGTGGCAGCGCCGGGGACCCGGGTTCGATCCTGACTACGAGTTTGTACGTTCTCATGATCGCATGGGTTTTCTCCGAGATCTTCAGTTTCCTTCCACACTCCAAAGACGTACAGGTTTGTAGCTAATTGTCTTGATATAAGTGTAAATTGTCCCTAGAGCATGTAGGGTAGTGTTAATGTGCGGGGATCACAGGTCGGTGCGGACCCGGTGGGGCCTGTTTCCACGCTGCATCTCTAAACTAAACTATTGGTTTGACTACCACTAAATGATCTGTTCTTGTGATATTGGTTGAAAAATAAATAGTAACCAAGACAATGAGGAAAAACCCTTCCCATCCCTGCCCCATCATTACTGTCCCCCACCCCCAAACATATTTTCAATTATGCCGTGAGATATTTTACATCAAAACAACAGGGCAGATGATAATATTGTAAAACACAAATATTTTTAAAGATTGATTGAAACTTGGTAAAATTGAGTTCTGCAGTTGTATGCCAAGAATGATGTATTACACTGGTTATATTCAATGTAACCAGTTTAAAAATATAATTGTGATCATTACCAAGGCTATTGATAAATACGTCATATTTTGCTTCAGAGCCTATCATTCCACAATAAAAACTCTTAATGGATATACATCTTAATCCACAATTCCATTTCTTTCTCATGCTGTCTTCATTATTTGCTATAAATGTTTTAGGTACAGGATACTGAGTTGGATGATCAGCCATGATCATATTGAATGGCGGTGCAGGCTCAAAGGGCCGAATGGCCTACTCCTGCACCTATTTTCTATGTTTCTATGTTCATACTTAACTTAATTGAGACCCTCAGATGTTGATCAGTGGTACACTTCAGGATGATGTTAAAAGAACCATAATCAGAATGTTGTCTGTTGAGCATGTGTACCCATTACATTTCCACACCTGCCTCTTTCCAACACCACCTTCATTTTCCTGTGGGCACCAGTATGGAGCAAAAGTTAAGACAGCACTTAAGATCAAGGAATAACTATCCCTCCTCAGGAACCAGGACCAGCTCTGTAAATGTTATTTTGGGCAGAATGCCAGCAGGGCACCACAGCAGCAGGAGGGAATACATTTAAAGAAACCAACAGTTAATAAAACACAACACTGAAGCATTGCCCAGCACTTTTAATAACTCCGTTTGAGAGCATGATTTAAATGCAAAAGAAATATGTTTCAGATTAGAAAACAGTTGGTAAATTACAGAGACCATGAGAAGGAATATCCTGCACAAGAAGCTGTAAAGATGACCATAAAGGCAAAATCTGAACACATGGCGGCCGCACTTTGAGGTTTAGTCCGAACTTTGGTGTAACCTTGCTGATGAAAACTTTTGCTTCAGTACTGCACTTTTGTCTGCCGTCTCTATTACATTCTTTGCCAAACCCAGGTTTAACCTGGTATTCTCTTGTCCGCATTTAGGTTAAGTCATTGGTAAGGGTACAGTCATGTCAATGCTGCAGTGCTTCCTCATTGCCAAATGTGTGTTATCTTTGTGCAACATGATTCTTCAAATTACTATTTGTTAAACTTTAATAAGAGCTATATGTTAATGCAGAGCTCTCCTGGATAACTTTTTTTGTTATTAATTCTCGGGAGATGGGAATTGCCTCAGAGGTTGGTATTTGTTGCCTGTTCCTAATTACGCTTGAATTGTGAATGGATTTCTCAACCATTTCTGAGGGCATTTATGAGTCATTAGGCCTTATTGGTCTGAATCAAATGCAGCACAACCAGATGACAAAACAAATATCATTTTCTTAAAAGATACCCTCGCACAATTTTCTTTTCACAACCTGGTAGATTTGTGATTATCGCTATTGATTCTAATTTGATCTTGCAGATTATTGAATTAATTGCATTTAAATTCCACAGCTGGGGAGGTTTAATTTTCATTCATTAACACATCTTCTGGATTATCAGTCCAACGATTCAACCAATATTTCCAAAAATCAGACGAGCAGGACTGCACACCTCAAAATAAATCACAAGATCCTTCCAAGGGACTTGAGTTGTCAATGGAAACATATCCACTCTTGGAGGATCCTTTTCTAGCAAGCATGCGTTCTCTGTCTCACCTGTTTCTCTGATGCTTCTGGCTGATTGGAAACCTGGATACATAACCGTTCCATGATGCAGATGCAATTAATAATTTTCAGACTCTCCTCGTCTCCCTTCTGACCTCCCAGGTTGAAGCACACACTAAGGAATTAGAACTGTCAATCGATTGTGAGGCATAAGTAAGGTAGAGGGAGGGAGAAATTGCTTCGGTAGAACATTAAGTTATGCACAAAGAGCATTTGGCTATATTTCAGTGGGAATTGTCTCTCAATGCCAATCAAACAGGTTAGCCTAAATCCCAAATGCCCATCATTCAATCTCTGAGTACCAATTTAAGTAATAAAGGGCAAGGATTTGCTTTGTAAGGGTGGTGGTGGTGGGAAATCATGGGCTCTCAATAATTATGCTGGTGATGAGAATAAAATTTTAATGATAAGATTAAAATCCTCTGCTGTGAATTATCAGGGAGGTCGGTGGGGTGGGGGTGGGGGGGGGGGGGGGGGCGGTGGAGGTACAGAGAAGCATGAAGAGATTGATGGGTAACAATGATGTTGGTTTGGGCTCTCTCTTCATGATCTAATTGAAACATAATTTTATATTCCCAAAACGCAAAACTATTATTGTGGAACATGCAGCTGATTAGTCATCAACTGGATCAGATTCGTATTGGATGCTAAATGTGCTACATACAGTTTTTTTTTTTTTTAACTTTTACTAGAGAAAACTTTTGTGAGTGCTTATGTCTTTGATATAGGAACTGAGACTTGTGTTTCACTAAGGCCTTTTGCTATCTCCAAACATCCCAAAGCCACTTTACAGCCAATGGATACTTTTGAAATATAATCTCTATTGTAATGTAGGAAACATAGCAACCACTTACCCGCAGAGCCAGCTCCCAGAGCAAATATTGACCAGTTCATCTGTTTTAGTGATATTTGGTTGCCGGAGCTTTTCAACAATAATTATTATATCTTTATTTCATCTACTTGTGAGAGAACACACAAGGCCTCAAATTAACATGTGCAGAAAATCCATACCTCCAACTGTGCAGTTTTCCCTCAATACGATTCTCGTATGTTGGCCTGAAGTTTTATACTCCGTTCTCAGGAGCAGGATTGGAACTCACAACTTTGTGTCCCAAAGGCAATATTTTTGAGTGGTGCCGTTTGTGCTCTGGAAGAAACGATGTAAAAGGCATCTATAGTTCCATTGCTGTTCACTACCTCCTCACCAATGCAGTTAAATGTTTCTGTTTGATCCTTTTGGTCTTTGGTTGTCTGTGTGATTGAGCCTGGTGAGCAGAATGGTCTACTATAATTATTATATCTTCATTGCCAATGTTTAGACTGCTGAAATGACACAATGTCCATGCATATCAGATCTTAATGCTTCAGTCGATTAATATATTAGTCAGAAGAATTTGTACTATTTAGTTCTCTCTCAAATTAACTATTTCAGCCCAATTGCTTTACATTTATGTAATATCTGATATCAGGTTTGAGTCCCAATTCTGCTGCAATGGTTTTGTGTAGTATTGGTTGGCAGATCACCAGTACCCACCCACACTGCGCAGTACATTATCACTGATACCCAAATGATTGGACCTGTTTCATTTTACAGTATCACATACAATCTGTAAATGGATACGCAGTTATAACATAATGTGAGATATGGGTGCATAAGTTAGTCATTTGGCTACTCCATACTGTTCTGTCATCAGTGAGATCATGGTTCATTTGATCCTGTCCACAGTTTAACCTTCCTGCCTGAATACATAAGCCTTGACTTCCCTATTGACCAAAAACAAAACACCTTCTATTGAGTAAGTGCTCTTGCTTTGAGAACAGGTAACAGCACGCATAAACAAACATTTGGACAGATCTCTTGTTGAACATGAAGCCAGCTCCAAATGAAAGCACAGTTGTCACTTTAGATTTGTTCTTGTTAACTCAAGTTATCACAGTTCTACATTTAGCACTCTTGGGGATGGTTCATGAGAGCTTATCAAGCAGCTGCCTGGCTCTTCGAAATTCTCAAAAGGAGATCACTGGCATCATTTTTATTCATTTGGGACACTGTGAATATATTACTTTGCACTTCTCCTTCTTGCCTTTATGAAGGACATATGCTGGAAGATAACAGCTCCACGACAACTTGCACTAATGCCTTTAATACAGGGCCATGTCCCAAAGCGCATTGCAGGAGTGTAGTCAGATAACATTTTGTGCCAAGCTGCATTATGAGATATTAGGGCATCTGAGGTAGGCTTTAAACTCATCTGAAAGAAGCAGAGGAGGCCGGGGTTGAGCGTTGGAAGTGGAGTGTTCTGACACCAAACAGCTGAAGATGGAGGAAATCAGGGATTGCAAGAACTGAAAGAGTACAGAGATTTTTGATGAATTCATAACATTACAAAGCTACCATGAGTGGCAATATATACCTTGCAGTAGTTTGTCTCACTCTCATTATGTAAATTATGAGCAAATGCAGCAGCCCATACCTGCATTAAGCAAAACCTAGACAATATTAAAGCATGGGCTTATAAGTGGCAAGCAATATTCGTGGCACAAAAGTGCCAGGCATTACATATCACCGAACAGAAGATAGGCAAGGTCATTCATGAATATTTCTCCTCTTTTCTTTTACCACGGAGCAGGATATGAAGTATAGGGAACTGGGAACAGTTAATGGAGATGTCTTGGGGACAGCCTATATTACAGTCAAGGAGGTGCTGAACATCTTAAAGAGGATGAAAAATGAGCGGGATTTAACCTTCAAGCTTCTCTGTTCATTGTCATAGATGGTCTTTTTTCTTATCTTGACCTTTTTGATCAGTCACACGTCTCCTTAGATTTATTCTGTGTGTGCTGTTTTGGATATTTCCTCAACAATTGTATTCACAACCTTCTAAAATAGAGAATTCCAAAGATTTGCATCTAGTAAATGAAGAAATCTCACCTCATCACAGTCCTGGTTGGCCATTTGATCTCACATTCTGACTCCCTGCTTCGAAATCTCAGCTAGAAACGTGCGTTACCGATCCCCTTAGGAATCTTATGTTTCTGTGAGATCGGTTCTCACCCTTCTAAATTCTGCCTTGTCTATTCAATCTCAATAGGATAATCCCTCTTCCCCAAAATGAGTCTAATAAATGTGATTGCTACTTACCTTGCAGAGGACACCAAAATTGGTGGTCTAATAGACAATGAATACCCAAATTTACAACAGGATTTAGATCAGTTAGAAGGTGGCCCAAGGAATGGCAAATAGAATTTAACTTTTGACAAGTGTGAGATGTTGCACCTTTGTATGTCAAACCAGAGCAAGCTCTAAATGGTAGAACCCTAGAGAGTGTTGCAGAACAGAGAGATCTGTGAATATGGCTGCATGGTTCCCTGAAAGTGAAGAGTCAGGTAGACAGTGTGGTGAAGATGCTATTTGGTATGCTCAACTCTATTGGGAAGGGTATTGAGTACAGATGTTGGGATATCATGACAGAGCTGTACAGTCATTGGCGAGCCCGCACTTTGAATACCTGTGCAGTTCTGGTCACCCAGCTGTAGGAAGGATGTCATTACATTGGAAAGGGTGCAGAACATTTCACTGTACCTCAATTAGTACATGTGACAATATCACTGTACCTCAATTGGTACATGTGACAATAAACTGATGTTGACCTTGAAACCTTGAAAAGATTCAGCAGGATGTTACTTATGCTTACAGGATTGAGTTATAGGGAGAGGTTGGATAGCTAAGACTATTTTTCTTGGGTGTTTAGGAGGCTGAGGGGTGATAGTATTGAGGATAAAGTAAATGCTCACAATCTCTTTCCTCGGACAGGATTCTAATACTAGAGGGCATAGTTTTAAGGTGAAACAGGTGAGGTGTAAGAGCGACCTCGGGGCCAACCTTTTCATTCAGTGGGTAGTCCATACATGAAATGAGCTGTCAGAGTAAGCTGTAGAAGTGGATACAATTACAATGCTTTGAAGACATTTGAACAGATATATAAATATAAAGAATTTAGAGGGATTTAGAGCCTAATGCTTGTAAATGGGACCATCCCAGAATGTCAACATGATCAGTGTGGGCTGAAGGGCCTGTTTCTGTGCTGTATAGCTCTATGATTTATCTTATATAAATGCTTGTGGCAAATATTGTAAGGCCCCGACATGTGAAATGAATTCTAATCTATACAATCCATGCTAATTTTACTAGATTATAGATTTATTTATTTAACACATTCTTAAATTTAAAAAAAATGCTCCTGGCATTTCATTTTGGAAGCTTTGTAATCCCCGAAGAAGGAACAATATATAGAAAATACAACAAAAATCTTACTAATTCTGCAAAATATTGGATTTATGCCCAAAGTAGCATTAGATCACTTTCAACCAGAAAATTAAAATAAATCCTGAGTCCGGATTTACAACAGTAGTGACAAAATACGATTTGTGTTTGTGGTTGTTATTCTGCCTCTGACATGATCTTTGAAATGTTTCCTATAACATGGCCTAATACAAAACTCTGAAGTTGCCACCAGTGGTTGGAGAATGGGGTGGTTTCAAAGCTGTTTACAGCCTTCTCTCCACAGTCAACATGAAACCTGTGGTGGGAATTTAAACTTATTACAAACTGGTCCCATGTAATATATTCTGAAATCTTACCCTTGGGTACCCTAGTTTTAGAGGAGCTTTTAACAGTGTCTTAAGCCTTACTTATTATTTAGCTCTTGGGAAAAAATTATGATTTGATTATGATTTCCGTACATGAATCTTTCAAATTGTGAGAGATTTTAAAGTGGGAAACAAAATTACTTTTTTCAAATTATGATATTTCAGCTTTGACTTTAATCATTACTGCATGTTTTCGTCTTTGTATAGCACAGTACATAATCAAAGTAAATAAAAAAGGGCTCCGTGGTTTCCTGTCTGTAAGAATATTAAGCTTGATGCCAACTTGATGACATAACCATTGCAGGATGCCCGGGCCCCTCTTTGAACTGATACCTGACACCAGCAGGTAATGAAAAGGGGGAAGTTCGTGTCACAAAGATTGCCAGATCTTTGTGAGAAATTTATTGAAAAGCAGAGAAACTCCACAGCTGACCACAAATTCCAGGCCATCTATTTCTCTCTTCCTACCGCCCCATTCCCCCTCCTTTCCCCCCCCCTCTCTTCTAGTGCATATGTACATTCTATATACAATTCATTTATTTAATGACGTGATAATGCAACATAATCTTTGAAGGAATCACCAACCAGTTTGTGTTTAATTATTAATCCATTAATTGTTGGGGGTGTCAATTCCATCAGTATAATTGATCTTGTTCTTGCACTAAATTCTACACAGTTACAAAAACCATATCAAGTAATGATTATTTTCTGGTCCACAGTGTTACTGACATAAAATATGATTGGAATAGCAGCACTGGCAGAGGAGTTGCAAGCTTTGCATTAATCAGATACACTGATGATTGCATGCACATAACACATAAAAATGAATCTTAGAAGAGAGATGGAACAAAATTATATATCTGCATCTCTCTTTGTGCTGGCGTAATCATGAATGCAACCAGAATATGATGATTTGACTAATTTAAAACTTTTATTCTTTGAGACTTGGGCATTCCATTGTTTTGGCATTCCTCTTATGGAAACTGAGCATCTGCTACCTGGACTATGAGGTCTGAGATTCAGTGTATTAACTATTCTACCTCACTCGTTTTCTTCTCCTTCAAATCAGTCTTTAAAAGCAATCACCTCAACACAGACTTTGGTTGTCCTTCTTAGTTTCTAGCTTAGTGTCAATTTTCTATTTTAATAATGTTTAAGAAAGAACTGCAGATGCTGGAAAAATCGAAGGTAGACAAAAATGCTGGAGGAATTGGGTCGAGACCCTTCCTCAGACTGATGTCGGGGGGAGGGGGGGGCAGGAAAAAGAAAGTAAGAAGCGGAGACAGTAGGCTTGTGGGAGAGCTGGGAAGGGGGAGGGGAAGGAGGGAGAAAGCAAGGACTATCTGAAATTAGAGAGGTCAATTCCTGCGGTTGCAAGGGAAAGTACCCGGGGAGGGGGTGGTTTGGGTGGGATGGGAGGAAATGACCAGGGAGTTACGGAGGGAACGGTCTCTGTGGGAAAGCAGATAGGGGAGGAGATGGGAAGATGTGGCCAGTGGTAGGATCTCGTTGGAGGTGGCGAAAATGTCGGTGGATTATATGTTGTATGCGACTGCTGATGGGGGGAAGGTGAGGACAAGGGGGACTCTCCTTGTTACGAGTAGGGGGGATGGGGAGTAAGAGCGGAGCTGCGGGATATAGAGGAGACCCTGGTGAGAGCCTCATCTATAATTGAAGAGGGGAACCCCCGTTCCCTAAAGAATGAGGACATCTCCGATGCTCTGGTCTGGAACACCTCCTCCTCTGTGCAGATGCGGCGTAGAAGGAGGAATTGGGAGTAGGGGATAGAGTCCTTACAGGAAGCAGGGTAGTGAAGAAGTGTAGTCCAGATAGCTATGGGAGCCAGTGGGTTTGTAGTAAATATCAGTCAGTAGTCTGTTGCCTGCGATGGAGATGGTGAGATCTAGAAACGGTAGGGAGATGTCGGAAATGGTTCAGGTGTATTTGAGTGCTGGATGGAAATTTGTGGTGAAATGGATGAAGTCAGTGAGTTCTGCATGGTTGCAGGTGGTAGCACCAATGCAGTCACCAATGCAGCGGAGGTAGAGTTCGGGGATAGGGCCACAGTACGCCTCAAACACGGATTGTTTGACGTACCTGTAAATGACCCAGTCATTCTCACAAACATGGTACAACAAGAGTTTATGTGTAGCAGCAAATAGACTAACAGCACAAGCTGGGTTTACGATAATATGAACCGTGTAGTAGGCGGAGCTTCTATTAATAAAGCACCACATCGGTTAGTATGGAGTAACCAATCTACAGTACCCTACAAAGTGGCAGGCATAGCTGGGGCCCATGTGCATGCCCATAGCTACGCCTTGGATTTGGAGAAAATGGGAGGAGTCAAAGGTGAGGCAGAGGTTCACCTGCACCTCCTCCAACCTCATCTGCTGCGTCCGCTGTTCCAGGTGTCAAGTTCTCTATATCGGCGTGACCAAGCGCAGGCTCAGCGATCGCTTCGCCCAACACCTTCGCTCGGTTCGCAATAACCAACCTGATCTCTCGGTGGCTCAGCACTTCAACTCCCCCTCCTATTCTGAATCTGACCTTTCTGTTCTGGGCCTCCTCGATTGCCAGAGTGAGGCCCAGCGCAGATTGGAGGAGCAGTACCTCATATTTCGCTTAGGTAATTTACACCCCAGTGGTATGAACATTGACTTCTCTAATTTCAGATAGTCCTTGCTTTCTCCCTCCTTCCCCTCCCCTTTCCCAGCTCTCCCACAAGCCTACTTCTCCGTCTCTTCCTTTCTTTTACCCACCCCCTCCCCTCGACATCAATCTGAAGAAGGGTCTCGACCCAAAAAGTCGCCTATTCCTTCTCTCCATAGATGCTGCCTCACCCGCTGAGTTCCTCCACACTTTTGACTACCTTCTATTTTAATAATGTTTCTGTGGTGTGTATTAGGCTGTTTCACCACATTAAATACACATATAAATGTGTGTTATTATTCAGAAATTACAGAAATATTGAGAAGAAACTTGAACAGTTGTTTCCTGAAATGTCAAAGGCATAGTGACACATGTTTATTAACAAGCACTTTTTCCCATTGAGGTTTTCAGGAATTTTGCAAGTTGCTGTGTTCACACTTGTAATTAAACTTGTATTTCAAAAAAAATCATCAGCTGAGTTGGGGAAGTATTTTGCTCTAGTTACTTTAAGTGATACTTCACATTTTGCTTCTAATGGCTGTGCTGAAACATTAGATTTAAATAAAGGCTCATTTCAGTCAATCTTCGGAAAATATACCTTGCTCTTGTAATAAGGTAGAATCTATTTCAGCCCATTAGTTTAACTCATAGCCAGGGAACTGAAGAAAGAATTGAACATTTTAACATTTTCAAGCTGATGCTGGTGCCTAACGGTATATAATCTATCTATCTATATATTATTTAAATTCTCATCATGTATGTTTCTATCTATCTATCTATCTATCTATCTATCTATCTATCTATCTATCTGTCTGTCTGTCTGTCTGTCTGTCTGTCTGTCTGTCTGTCTGTCTGTCTGTCTGTCTATCTATCTATCTATCTATCTATCTATCTATCTATCGATCCGGGACCTATGCCAAAATGGTACAGGATAGCGCTAAAATTGTTGCACCACCTTACTCAGCTTTGTCCCGTGGTCGTTCTTATAAAGTTTCGTTCAGGTTAATGTTATATTTCACAAGTTATTAACATTTTTAAATTTTCAAAACCCCACTTTAAGAACAATAACTTGACAGATGCTCTGACAGTTGATGGGAGTTTTGGGCAGTTTGTACCTATGACATCACAATGGGTTCTCACAGTCCTCCAATCACAATGGCATCTCATTTACATAAGCCGCCGTGTCCGACAATAACATCACAATGAGATCTCAGCTGCCAATCAAAAGTCTTGGGATAAGCTCTTACATTGTTGTGAGGAGAGGTAGGGAGTAGGGTAGGGGAGGAGAAGAAATGTTATTTAAACATTGTGTTTCGTGGGGGAGTGCGAAAGGGGAGAGTTGAGCGAGGGAGTAGCTGAGGATAGGGAAAAGGAGAGGGAGGGAGAGGTGGAGGAGAGTGGAGAGAAGAGGGAAGCTAAAGATGAAGGGGAGAGAGTGTATGAGCCACGCCTGCACAGTTGGGGGCTATGGATGAGTGGTGGAATATTGTGTTGTGGGAACGGGTTGCGTTGGAGGAATGGGTACATCACAATGGAATCTCGTTTAGATTTCTTGGGAGGAGGTTTTTCATTGTGGGGGTTGAAATAGGGGAGATGTTTCATTTACTCAAAATGGCAGATGAGTTGAACAGGTACTTTGGATCTGTCTTCACTAAGGAGAACACAAACAATCTCCCTGATGTACTAGTGGCCAGAGGATCTAGAGTGGCGGAGGTAATGAAGGAGATTCACATTAGGCAGGAAATGGTGTTGGGTAGACTGATGGGACTGAAGGCTAAGGAAGTAGCTCTAGAAATCATGGATGCGTTTCCCAATGTTCTATAGATTCAGGATCAGTTCCTGTGGATTGGAGGGTAGCTAATGTTATCCCACTCTTTAAGAATTTCAAAAGATAGCTGGGATAAACACTTACTATATGTGCATAAATGCTCGATCAACGTACGACATACTCTAATTCAATATAAAACATTACATAGACTATATTATTCAAAAACTAAAATAAATAAACTTTTCCCCAATGTCTCACCCATTTGTGATAAATGTCAGTCACAAGAAGCTACCATAGCGCACTCTTTTGTTTTTTGTATAAAAATCCAAAAATTCTGGAATGAAATATTTGAAATCTTCACAAAATTATTTAAAATAAAACTTGTACCAAAAGCAGAATGGATCATTTTTGGAATATCGGAAGGTAACCCCGAATTAAACGTGTTTCAAAAGAACTTACTTAATTACGGGCTAATAATGGGAAAAAAGCTTATACTCAAATTTTGGAAAAATGCTCCAATACCAACAATAAAAATGTGGATTTCAAACATGTTCGAAACACTACACTTGGAAGAGATGAGACTCCTCCTAGCAGGCAAAGCAGACCACTTCCAAAAGACGTCGTCTGCATTTATGGAATTATTACAAGCATAAGGTGCAATAGTAATTTAAAATATGAATGGTACCAGGATCTGGTAACGGGGGGGGGGTGTTATAAAATAAATTAAAAAAAAAAAAAATACGGTTGGTATATCCTTTTTTGCGGAGTTTTGTGTTACAATAGAGCGATTGTTTTTCCTTTTTTTTCCTTTTCTTTCTAGGGTCTTATTTCCTTTCTTTACTTCCTTCTCTAACTTCTTCCCTAAGGGGCTTTCTTTCCCCAACACTTTCCTGCACCTTCACGATTCTTGCTCACTTTCCTTACTTCTTTTATTTCTATCTTTTTTAAAGCTCGAAAAACGAAGTGGTACAACAAATGTAATAAGATATATCTGATGTGTATTATTGTAATTTACTGTACTTCTAATAAAAATAAATAAATAAATAATAATAAAATAAAAAAAGAAGTGTGGCAGAGAGAAAACTGGGAATTATAGACCAGTTAGCCTGACATCGGTGGTGGGGGAAGATGCTGGAGTCAATAATAAAATAGCGGCACATTTGGATAGCTTGACTAATCTTCTGGAATTTTTTGAAGATGTAACCAGGATAATGGGCAAAGGGGAGCCAGTGGATGTAGTGTACCTGGACTTTCATAAAGCATTTGATATGGTTCCACATAGGAGATTAGTGGGCAAAATTAGGCCACATGGTATTGGGGGTAGGGTGCTTACATGGATAGAAACTTGGTTGGCAGATAGGAAACAAAGAGTAGGAATTAACAGGTCCCTTTCAGAATGGCAGGCAGGTGCTAGTCGGGTACTGCAAGGCTCGGTGCTGGGACCGCAGCTATTTACAATATATATTAATGAATTGGATGAAGGGATTAAAAGTAACATTAGCAAATTTGCAGATGAGGAGTGAGTTTAGGAGCATAACATGAGGAGTTGAGTATAGGAGCAAAGAGGTCCTCCTGCAGTTGTTCAGGGCCCTAGTGAGACCACACCTGGTGTATTGTGTGCAGTTTTGGTCTCCAAACTTGAGGAAGGCCATTCTTGCTATTGAAGGAGTGCAACGTAGGTTCACAAGATTAATTCCCGGGATGGCGGTACTGTCATATGTTGATAGATTGGAGTGGCTGGGCTTGTATACGCTGGAATTTAGAAGGATGAGAGGGGATCTTATTGAAACATATAAGATTATTAAGGGTTTGGACACGCCAGAGGCAGGAAACATGTTCCCAATGTTGGGGGAGTCCAGAACCAGGGGCCATAGTTTAACAATAAGTGGTAAGCCATTTAGAATGGAGATGAGGAAACACTTTTTCACACAGAGAGTTGTGAGTGTTTGGAATTCTCTGCCACAGCGGGCAGTGGAGGCTGGTTCTCTGGATGCTTTCAAGAGAGAGTTAGATAGAGCTCTTAGGGATAGCGGAGTTGAGGGATACGGAGAGAAGGCAGGAAATGGGTACTGATTGTGGATGATCAGCCATGATTACGTTGAATGTGGTCTGGCTCGAAGGGCCGAATGGCCTACTCCTGCCTAAAACAATATTGTGAAAATGCCTTCAGTCTAGAAATAATTGCACCTGGTGTATTCCTGATTCTAGAAAACTGGAGCTCTGAATGCTTGATTCGTAGTTGGTAGAAATGTACGATTGATTGTATTTTCCGGCATTATTGGGGGCAGATGGCACAATGGGCTAAGTGTTCGGCTGGCAACCGGAAGGTAGCTGGTTCGAATCCCGCTTGGAGTGCATACTGTCGTTGTGTCCTTGGGCAAGACACTTCACCCACCTTTGCCTGTGTGTGTCCTTGGGCAAGACACTTCACCCACCTTTGCCTGTGTGTGTGAATGTAATTATGTGAAGCACTTTGGGGTCAATGCAAGTTGACTAAAAATGTGCTATATAAATGAAAAAAATAAATTAAAAAATTATTCTTTCCTGTGTTTGATCCAGAAGACTGATTGAATTATCTGTGCATAGGCGTTCTCCAGATGTTCGGGCAAGTACCAGCTGTGATGGTACAGAGCTGCACTTACACTAAATGAAGTTACAACACAAAGCAGCCCATCCGGTCTGATGGTCATGCCTCCTCCTTCCTCCTCCCATGTATGTACCCACCTTGTTCCCTCTCCACCTTACCCCCCTTCCCATTGCCTTTTAAATTCACTTTTTAATTTGATCGATAGCTTTCTTAGCTCCAAATCAGAAGTGAATCTGGGTCAGTGGTTCTTTGCAGTCCTGCAGGAGAACTTCACTACTTTTTCTCCTGAAACAACTCTTTCCCCTGAAAACTGTTGCCTTTTATTAAAATATCTGATTGCTACTTGTCTCTTCTTAAATGGTTACTTGTGGCAAACGTTGTAAAGCCCCTACATACGAAATCAATTCTAATTTATATGCTCCTTGCTAATTTTATTAAATTCTAAATGTATTTATTTAACACATACTTAAATTAAAAAAATGCCCTTGGCATTTCACTTTGGAAGGCTTATAATCCGTTGAGATGGAATTTACTGTGTAGAAAGTACAACAAATGTGGTACTAATTCTGTGGGTTGTTAAGAGTTCCAGAGACATTTATTGTCACATGCACCAATTGGTACAGTGAAATTTGGGTTACGCCAAAACATTGGACAAATGCCAAAAATAGTATTAGATCACTTTTAACCAGGAAATTAAAATAAATCATGAGTCCACATTTAAGACTTTCAGATGTGATGCTGAACTGAGGTCCTGTTTACTCTCTTTAAAAAGTCACAGCAAGCCTCAAGGATCTTGCAACCATTGGATCCTTTATGTGCTGCAAATGGATATGCGCCACCGATAACTTTCTGACAGAGTAACCTGGGAAGGTCCTTGATGACTTCAAGTCAGCTGACCAGGCTAGTATTCTTCAGTGGTCTCTCATCCATGTATCAGTTGAGCCTGAGGTCCTTGGGTTCTGAGTTCAAAAAGGCGCTAGCAAATACCTGTAGTTTTCTACCTTAGCTAGGTATTAAAGGCCCCTTTTGAAGAGAAATAGTGACATTCTTCACAACAAGACCATTCTATATTCTCCATCCACATTTTAAAAAAAAATCTGGTAATTTCTCCATTGCTGTCTGTGGGAACTTGCTGTGTGCAGATTGGCAGCCACATTTCTCACATTACAATAGCCACAATACTTAATAGGTACTTCACCAGCTGTAAACACTAAGATGTTCTGTCCAAGAGTTCCAAGAGTTCTGATGTCAAGAAAAGTTGCAGGAATGCAAGTCATTTTTGTTTGCGTGCAGCTATCCTTTCAAACCAGATGTGTTTTCGTAACACTCCAGGGATTTTGTAGTTGCTGTTGCTAATACTAGCTTTCCATCCCACGTTTTTTTAAATTACCTTAATATGAAGTCTCCAACTGACTTAAACTCTTGATTTAACCACCAGCAAAACACAAAGTGCTGGAAGAACTCAGCGGGTCAGGCAGTATCTGCAGAGGGAATGGATAGGCAATGTTTCAGGTTTGGAGCCTTTATTAACTACTATGCCACTGTATCTTCCCGGAAGAGAAAAGCCTGTTGGGGTGATGGCCATGTAACTGATAGTTTGCTCTATGGTGGAATCGAAGCTGCTGAATTTGTTTTAACTTCACAAGTAGCTTGCTACAGTTAAAGTTGCAATCCAGGTTGGGCTATTGACCTCAGGATCCTGGCATCCAATGGGAGGACTGTTGCCCATTATTGATAGCAGTAAAGATATTGACAGTCTGTGCTTCGAAGGAAAATAAGGAGTTTGATATGACATATTGTGTGTCTCAGCAAGCCTCATAAATAATTTTGACAAGTTTTTGTATGCATGGGAAAGTCCTTGATTCAGCCTACCATAAAAATAAACTTCTATTATGGAATGTATTTGTCAAGTGGCGGTGTGATGGATGGAGTTGTATTTACCCCTTGGCAGTTCGATGAGTTTTAGATGCACAATATTACTGGGGAGGATTTTCAAGATTATATATTTTTAAAAATTGTGCATTGGGAAAAAGATTTAAACCGGAATTTTATTCTAAAAGATTTTGTTGAGTTGTGTAGCAGTTTATGTTGTCATCCAAATCAACCTTTTCCCCTGATTTATTGGATTTTTCTGTGGTGTACACAGTTTTTCATGTTTAACCAAATCAAAACCTCAATTGTTGCTTCTCAATTTTTTTTTACCAATACAGTAGATGTTTATAACTACAGCGGTAGCAAACATTTGCTTTTATTACATTATTTTCTTCATTCTTTCTTGGCTATGCTTGGCACATATTGTTTATTTCACTATTTTGTCTCCAAGATGAATTACTTAAAACTCTGCAGGAGGTGCTACAGTGTACCTTTCTGGTGGTGAATTTAGCTTTTGAAAGTGAATTTCATGTGTAAAATGAAAAAGAGATTTATGTTAAAAGAAAGAAGATTAGAGGTGAACTGAGGAAGACAACTTTAACTGAGAAAGGTTCTGGAAGTTACAGCTAAAAGTGTGGTGGAGAGAGAAATCTTCTATGCATTTAAAACAAAACAGCATCAATCAAACTGTTGGAGAACTCAGCAGGTCAAGCAGCATCTGTGAAGGTATAGTGAAAGTCGACAGTTCGGGTCCTGCATCAAGATCAGAAAAGACCAGAACAAGCAATTCAAGAGGTGCAGTTCAAGCAGGGAATTCCATTTGCTTTGACAGCTTTTTCAACTCTTTTAGTACAGATATCTTGGGTCGAATAGTCACCTTCAGTGAAATCTTTTCTTTAAGTTTGTATCTAACATTA